>NW_018397261.1:5788245-5835362 GCF_002168275.2 Theobroma umbraticum
AGTTGAAGCAAAGGCGCCAATTTCCCGATCCACCAACATTGATTTTGTTGGGCCCTTCTCTTTGATTAGGGGATGGAAAGGGCCCCAACCCCAGCCAGTGTGGTTAAAGCCAGGTCCTGGTCCTGGTTGGCCATGCTTATCTCAACCAACAGTACTGGAAAGGGTCTTTTGCCAACCTGTTCAGCCCATGTTCACAACAAAGTTCAAGAGTACCTGAAGAGATTGTAAAAAATTGGACATGTTTACGAGGAGGAAAGAGGACTCTGACGGATATGAAAAGCATTAATTGAACCTCTTTCTACATCGGTAGGCGGGAAAATGGAAAGTACGACGGAAAGGGTTTTGGTTATGAAACCACGATTGCCTAAGTCGTCACCGGTCCTCCCTCCTTCCCCTACTTACCTTTGCAGCAATTTTAATGGGAAAGAAGGAGAGAACCATTTTCCCTTTTAATGAATAACAATCCGTGCACTCTTGCTTATTTCAGTTCAGGGGATTTAGCTCTTTAGGCTGCAAGATTAATTGAGGGAAAAAAACACTATTTCAGAGTTCGAGCGTGAAACAAACTCTTAGCATCTCCTCTAAAAACATAAGAAAAGACTTGTAGGGCAATGGGTTGGTGGAGACTTTTTTTTTTTTCGAATAGCAGATTTCATTGAAAGAAGCAGAGTCACACAAATCAGTGAAGACTCCACATAGAGATACAAGAGCTGTACACAAAATGCAGGCTACACATCTCAAAACAAGGCAGCAAGCAAAGCCCCGAAACAGCAAAGGGGATCTGCATGCATGCCAGACACAGGAAAAAAAAAATGCACAAAACACAGTTATGGGTTGGACCCAGAATGGATGAACTTTGTTGGCATAATAATAGTCGTTTTTAATTTCATGTGTTTTATTCACCACAATGTCGCCAGTTGACCCAAAACGGCCTGTGAACCAGTCACCGCTACAACATTTACATGGGTACGCCGACACATTTGGCCACAGGTTGCTGTGATTTTATAATGACGGTTTACCATTAGATTATGATTGACCTTTATTTGGGGTAAACTTCAGTAACACCCCTTATGGTTTTATGTTTTCTCACTTAATATCTTGAGGTCTTATTCTATTTTCACAGTGGAGTAACAGTGTTAATTTAATTGAACAACACACAAAAACCCTAATCTTTAATTTAAATTTTCAAAGTTTTGCCACTAAAGTTATGAAAATTGAAAACTTGAACCATAAATTACAAAAATTTAAAATATAATCATCAAATCATAAATTTAAAACACAAAATAATTAACAATAAAATGAATCTCAACTTTTTGGAACAACTTGAAAATCTTTACTCAAGAGAGAAAATTCAAGTAGTTGAGGAAAGGAAGAGGCGAAGTAGAAATAGCGGCACATCATCAAAAGAAAAATGGAGGAGAGATGACGCTAGTTGTTGGAGAAGATAAAAGGTTATGTCCTGGAAAAAAGGAAGAGAAAGAAACGATGGTAAAGAAAGAGAGAAAAAAAAATGAAAATCGTCAATAGGAAACATTGGGTGTAATTGGAATTTTAAATTAATTAATTTGAGCATGTGATGGAAATTTGAGAAACCCTGACGCCTAATCCCATGATTGGAACAGAACAAGACCCCAGGATGTTAAGAGGGAAACCATCAAACCACAAGGGGTGTTATTGAAGTTTAACCTTTTATTGGAAAACAGGTTTTATAAATACACAGTACCTAAGAAATGAGATACAAGAACACACTTTCTATTGTGACGATTCATCAGAGACGACCCTTTGATGTAAAGCCACCAAGCCTTGCAAACAGCAGCAGCAGCAGCAGTAGTAGTAGTAGTAGTAGTAAAGCTCACGCCCACCTGTTCTTAATTCTAACCATTAAGCCATGCTTCATGTGAAGAATTATGCTGTGTTTTGGAGTCACTTTCTGACCTGCAATCACATGGACATTATAGTTGTGAATTATTGCCGCTGCCGTAGCCTTCATTACAATGAAAGCCAAGTCTTTTCCCAGACAGATCCTTGGTCCAGCATTGAAGGCTAAGAATTTGCTTGGCAGCTCACGTTTAATCTTTCCTTCCTCAGTGATCCACCTTTCGGGCTTGAATTCATTGCAATCCTTTCCCCATAACCATGTCATCCTTCCCATTGCATGTATGGCCATTACGACTCTTGTGTTTTTATCGAGGCAATGGCCAGTTGGAAGAATGTTCTTTTGAGTAGCTGTCCTAAATTCAAAAGGAACTGGCGGACATAACCTTAGTGTTTCACATAAAGTCGCGTGGAGATACGCCAGCTTATTCAACTCGTTTAAGGACGATGGTAGTTGACATTCCCCCACCTTTTTGGTTGACAAGTTTTTCTCCAATTCTTCTCTGATTTTAGTCTCAACCGAAGGGTTCTTGGAGAGGTGATAGAAGAACCAAGAGAGAACAGTACTGTTGGTGTCATCAGTGGCAAACATAATATGTATAAGGTTGTCCCTTATTACGCTATCACGTGGTGTTGGTCCTGTCACCTCATTTCCTGTCAAGTAACACTTTAAGAAATTGAAATTCTCTTCATCATCGTTCGATGCCATTGCTTTGTTGGATTTTTCGCGTTGAAGCGATATATATTCTGCTAGGAGATCGTCCAGAGCTTTCCAAGCACGGCTTCGTCTCTTCTCTTTTCCAATCTGAAGCCAACTTAGCAGCTTCCACAGGTTGTCAGGCATGATATACCGATAAAACGCCGTCTCCCAAGCATCACTCATGGCATCGTGGAATCGGTTTTTAGGATATTCAAGAGACAGCAGCTGAGGGTTACTTCCGGTAGCCATCATGCAAGCGATATCAAACGCATGCCTCGCTAACAAATCTTGCAAATCCACTACCAGGTCTCCTTTAGAAACATGCTCTAGTACTTTAATAAGCCCTTGCTCTATACGATCCGGAATGAGCTTTGCCATTGATTTGTGGAACTGTGGGTGGTTCAAGAAGGCATGGAAAATTTTCCTTTGGCTTTTCCATGCCTCACCATCGGAATTGAAAAGCGCTTCTCCGAAAATATCAAATTGCTTCATCCATTCGGATCCTTTCGGATATATTGAACTGTTTGTGCTCATTATGTAGCGCACATTCTCAGGATCACATGTACCAAGGAAACTTGTATTGGTAAACCAGATTCCTTTGTACATATAAGTGCCCTTGCATTTTTCCAGGACTTCAGGAACTATTTCATGCATCCGATGAAAGTGGAGAAGCATTGTGGGAAGCATGCCAATAAGTGGCCAGCTCCGGGGAAGGCCACTGTTATCAAGGAAACGAAGTAGAAAACGAAGTAAAATGAGCGTGAAGGCAATGTATACAACATAGCCGGAAACTGCCATCTTGGTTTGGTTTTGCAAGGCTAGAAGTTCCATAGCCAGGCCACTTCTGAACCAGGGCTTCTATTTATGGTTAGGCAAGGTGGGGTATGTATTACCTCTAATTGCATAAGATCTTTGTGAAATCAAGCCCACATGCAACGCAATTACTCTCTTCCCAATTTAACGCTTCAAAAACCGAGAGGTTGTTGAGCATTTATAATCACGAATTGGTCAGTTGCCTGTGCTCTGAATTGTGGTGTCTCTTCAATGACAATGATGATAACTTTTTTTTTTGTAATTGAGAGAAAGAATTCAAACTTTGATTTTTAAGTAAAAATCATTCACTACTTAATAATTCAAATACTCGTATACTATGATGACTTTAATTGTCAAAGCAAATTATATATATAAACCACAAAGCCCTATCTTTATTTATGAGTTATTAAAAAAAAGGAAACTAATTAAGATTAGATATGGTCATTTATCAATTGCACTGAGTTTTGGGTTGATTAAACTTGAAAATCTTCTTTGATTAAGATTTTAGTTTGTGTTTAGTTGAATAGTTTTAAATTTCTTGTTTGTTCTATTCTTATTTTATTTTGGATTTTTGTATTATAAAATGGATCTCTAAGAAATAGCATATTTAGAAGCTTTAGAGATGAAAACTTTATAATTTTATCTTGTGCTCTAGATAGAGCTAGAATGGGTGTGAATAAGTGTTCTTGTAAGGATATTGAGAGAAGATGTGTACAACAAGTCTTAGGATTGATTTGAAAAACTATTAAAAAAGATTTTATTGTACTTTAATTTATCAATAATAAAAGAACCATTTACTTCACAAACATAAGCAAAAGGCTGAACTATATAAATTCTTATTTTTTATTTATTTGATTTTTTTAGATCTTATATTTGTTATTGTTTGGACAATTTTCATAACAAATTATTGTGAGAAAAAAAAGTTCAAAAGTTTGATATTCCTATAGTAACTTAAATCTTTGGTTGTTGTAAAAGGAATTCTTATGATAGAAAGATGAAACGTTACAAACAAGTAAAAAAATGTGCTAGAAGCGGCAGAAAAAAAGATTGGAGCAATTCCTATAACATTGAGTGTTGTGACAGGTGAAAAACAATAAGAAGAAGATTAATTTAATGACGAGGGCCGCATTTTTTCTATGCTACTAATACGTGTACTTGCTCTGCTATTCTGTCCAAGCCTGGCTGAGGAAGAGTTACAGGGCGTAAAACAAAAAAAATATGCTTATTTTGTTTTGGTCGGGAATACTATATTTTAAAGTAAATATATGATAAATAATAAATAAAAGGTCACTCCATTTAAGAAGTGGAAGAGAATTAAGGAGAGAATTTAGAGAGAGAAGCTTTGGAAGATCATCTGTTAGCTCAAGGGATATGACCCCTTTAAATGAATTATGAGGCTCTATATATGGTGCTAAAAGTAGCGGTTACTCAAGAATAGGCTTTAATACACCTCATGAATAGCATTATTGTGAATATCTTTAATGTGAGTAACCATTACTGTGATTGGTGCAACAAAACTTGTTTTCAAGTAAAAGGTAATAAAGAAGAGATATATGTAAAAAAGTATAAGAGAAGAAGCTGTACATGAATAAGTACAAGAGAAAAAGGTATATGTGAATAGGTATACAAGAAGAAGGTAAGATGGTAAAACATTTGTTCTTTAAGAAAAGGTCACGAGAAATACTTCTTAACCACCTCCATATCTAAGTCACTAAGCTAAACTCTTCAGAACATCTTAAGATGAAAGTAACTTATGAACCCTGTCATTTATTTTAAGTTGCTTTTACTGTCGTTCGTGTGAAGTGATTGCTCTGTGCGAAGTAACTGTTCTACTTGTATTAGTTATTCAATATGGAGTAGTGCTTTACTTATTCTAGTTATTCTGCGTGAAGTAACGCTTTATTTGTTCTATTTGATTTGCATAAATTAATATTTTATTTATTTTAGTTGTTCTATGTGAAGTAGCGTTTCACCCATTTAAGAATTAATAAATAATTACAATTACAATTTATTTTTCTTATTTGTATATTAAAAGTGGATGGAAAGAAAAGATTTGAGGACATAATTGTTATAAAATGATCGATTTCGTTTGGTAATCAAAAAATAACTTGTTGAGAGAAAAATTTTTCTGTGTAAAATATTTTATAGGAAAATGTAATGTTTTCTATTATTTGAATAAATTGTCAAAACACTTTTCTAGTTGTTTGGATCATTATGTGAAAAATATTTTTCACCATCATTGTTGGAGTTGAGTGTTAAAATGATAAATAAGAGTTGATTACAAAATAATGGTGTCATTTGATTCCGACCAATTTCTGATCAAAATTAAGGATGAAAATGAAAATGAATAAAATAAATAATAATATTTTTCAAAATATTTAACCACATATATCCAATGAAAGTAAACCCTAAACACTATAAAAATATTAATGTTTATCAATTGTGTAAAACATCACATTTTATATTTATTAATGTGTATTCATTAAGTGATGATTATTGAAATATTTTTTATTATAATTATTAGTAAAATTTATTCAATTTATAAATAAAAATTTTAATTGCATTGAATGATTTAATTAAAAAATATTTTTTAATTTTTAATAGTATTGAATAATTTAAATATTAAAATTTTAAGTTAAAATATTTTAATTAAATATTATTTTTTAATTTTTTAATATTTTAAGTTAGATATTAACATTTTTTGTATTTTTTAATATTTTAAGTTAAATATTAATACTCATCAAATTTTTACTACTGTGTTTAGTATAAAATATTTTTTCAATTTTTAAATCTATACCACTATGTTTAGTATAAAATATTTTTTCAATTTTTTTAAAAATGTCTTACGCCTCTCGATGGTGTAAAACATTTTCTATGATCAATGCATATTTTTTTTATTGACTTTGTAAAATATTTTACATCTAGACAAAATTTTTCATCTTACAAATAAGTATAAAACAAACCCTAATTTAAAAAAGTTTTTTTTTCATTTATATGAAAATTAGATTTTGAGATTGTAAGAAAACAAATTGTTAATTTATCTAATTTTTAATTAAAAACGAATAAATTTATATATTTTGTACTTTTAATATTTTAAAAATGAAAAATTATTTCACTTTATAGCTGCAAATACAAAATTAAATAAAGTAAATTCTTATATATATATTTTAGCAATTTTCTTAACATTGTCAATCCTCTGCATTAAATAGCGGTGCAGGCAGACGTTTGCCTTTAATGACCCATTTGGTAATTTTCAGGAATTGACCATAGCTAATTAACAAGCTAGTGGCAGGGCAAGGCATTTAATACCACCAAACCCACCCGTAAATATGACGACTTCTGCAACTACCTGCATGGAAATAAATAAATTGAATGGGAACGTATCCGTCGAAGATTCGTCGGCCGGCACGCCAGCTTTGTTTTGGCCCCAAGAAATAGCATGCATTTTTTATATATATATATAAAAAGTAAGCTTCTCTCATTAAGTGATGAAAGAACAGAATTTCTTGCGTAAATCTTTGGCTCTTAGCGTCTCTCTGAAACAAACCTAAAATTTTATTCAAGAATGTCTTATGAAGAAGACATGCGCTACATCCTTATCTTATTTTTTGTAATCATAAGAAAATCAAAGAAAAATAAAACTAGCTGTTCGAGTAGATTAAACAAAGATTAAAACAGTTTATTAGCACGTTAATTCTGTTAACAAAGTAAAATAGGACACTAAGACACCACGCAGTGCTGTATGGGATCTTCTTTGTTTCTCGTATTCCAAGGATTAGTAGTGCCAACGGAATAGTGGTACCACCATGAACCTCATGCCGCCCGCCTTACAATGGACGCCATTACGTTCACCGCAAGCGAAGTAATGGGGTCTCCACCTCTTAAGCACAAACTCGAACCCATCCCCGCCTCCTTGCGTTGGGTTTGCAATCATCTTTGCTCTCTTCAAGTCGCAATTCAGGTAGCTCCAAAAGTCATGAAATAAGTAGACGCTGTGAGGGAATGTGTTGTTGGTTGGTGGGTCGTACTTGAACACTGCAATTAAACCACTGTCATCAATGTCGACATTTATAGAAAGTTTTTATTTTGTTTTGTTTTGTTTTTTCTTCTTTGAAAATTATAGAGCAGCTTTCATCGAACCTGGGAGAATGAAAAGGTTCCCACCAGTAAGAGGGACATAAACGAATACATGAAGAAAGGGTATTGCTCGATATGCACTGAGGTAAAGTTTCTATTTTGTTGTCAGGGAAGAAAATGGTAAAGAAGCTTAACTCACCAAGAGTATCATTGAAGTAAAACGGTGCATTTTGGAACGCCCATTCGGAGTAGTTGAACCCGAAATGCCAGTTCTCTGAACCACCCACAATGATTTTGTTGGGGCCTGCTGTTTCATTAAGGGGTTGATTATGATGGGAGCCCCAGCCCCAGCCCCAGCCCCAACCAGTGTAGTTAGAGCTATGGCCCCAGTCCCTGTTGCCCATGCTTCCTCCCAACATGGAAGCAGCTATCAGAGCAAGGATGAGTCCATGTGCATGTGTGAAACCCATGTTCACAGCCCAAGTAATTTCAAGACCAAATACTGAAGAAAAAGATTGTACAACTCGATGTTGTTGGCATTGGCAGGGTAGTGGAAGAGGCTTATATAGGGGTGAGAGGAGGTAGAAAATGGTGCTAATCTGCCAAATTGACCCTTTGTCTGAGTTTGGGTAGGCGAGGAAGTTGAAATATGATGCAATATGGTTTTTCTATAAGAGAATTACACGTTTTCTCTAAGTCGTCCACGCTTGTTCAATGAGTGATATCCAACTCTCCCATACACCACAGAATGAAATCAATTATGGTTTTTGGGGCCTTTTGGCACTTGAAGTTGAAAAAAATTGAAGATAAAATGGTACATAAAATTAGTATATCAATAAACAACTCTTTTTCATTTTACACAAACCTTACTAGGAAACGTGGATTGGTAGGCAATTAGTGAAAACATAGCGTAATCATTTCTTGCTATTCTTTCTATTTCTTTTCTTTTCTTTTTTTTTTTTATCATGAGCTTAAAAGTTTGGTTTGTGAAGAAGTGTTGGAGTCAAACGTACATACCATAACCATTTAGCCAAAAAAAAACCAAGTCAAAAGGTGTATAGATCATGCCACTTAGAGAATTGATAGAAACATTAAACATGCATTGGCATACGTTTACATGATGTTATACTGACGAGTTAATCAATTAGCAAATGCTTAATCGTTTTGAGAAACTAATTAACAAAAAAATCCCATATTCAGTTTTTTTCTTCCTTTTTGAAGACAGAAAATCATATATTCTTTGAATTAACTATATAATATTTTACCACATCAAAATTAAGTACTAATTAATATTCAGTTAAAGTATATAACGATAAGTAATTACTATTCTTTCGTATCGGTAAACCTGAAATTATTTGAAATTATTGATGCATTATTGCAATTCATAAAGGAGCTTACCCTTGCTTACTTTCATATCTATTGAAATTTGCCCTTGGATATTAATTTTGTCCACCAATCACATGATGAAAATCAAGAATTACAGCAATGAATTAAAAAAAAAAATGGGGCAGTGATCTTCAACCAGCAATGACACCAGTGTTTGTTCATGAATCATGTTTGCTTTTTTGCTTATATACTATTAAATAACAATCATGGCGAAGTCAATAATCTCCTGCAGTATGACACAACTATGACAAGTTTCATGTCGACAATTGAACTCTGCTCATTGACAAAAGAGTGTCGTAATGCACATTCTTTTTGAACAAATTCCGACAGATGGACGAAGTCTGCAGGAGATTTTCGGAGAAGACTAATATCTTTGGACTTAGATTGGCGGCTTTATGCCTTTTAGGTGGGAACCAAGGTTGGTGAAGTTCAACGATATTTCTTGCCTCATGGAGACCGTGGACTCATGGTTTCAGTTCTTTAGGTTCGTTATTGTAAAAATACCAGAAAAATGGAAATAACCCAATTAAATAAGCATGGCTACGGACCTTTATATTGACTCTCATTGGTTTTTTCATTCTGGCTCACGACTTTCGTGCATATCACTAACTTTAAAGAGGTTTGAGGAGATTTGGTACATGAACTGAACATAAAAAGGACTACTGAGCGATGAGGTTGATAAATATACCGTAAATATTGAAGTGTATAACTCTTTTTTGGGGGACGAAGGGTTTCCGTTTTCCAATGCAAAAAACCTATGGATAGAGGGAATTAGTAGATTCTGTGTTAAAACAAATTGTTTTTGAATGATTAATGTGGAATTGATACACATTAATGGGACGACCTTGGGCCTCAAGATTGTTGCAGGACTCGCATTTGAAGCAGAAAAGAAGTCATAGATCCAGTAGGAAACCAATGCAGCAAAACCCAAAGCACTAAGTAGCAAATCTATGAGAACGAAAACATTTTCTTCGGGAAAAGCAATCGCATTAAATTAAGAAATTACAAGCTTATATTGGAGAACATGGCCTGAGACTGAAAGCGATGAATTCGTGCCTTGGCTAGCGAACCTCTAATTCATTGAACATTATTAATCTCAGCTTATTCTTCTTTCAATCAAGCTAAAACAGGGAAAAAGAAAAAAGGCTCAATACAATGTTGTGAACAAAAATGATATGGAACACAGGCACTGCATCTTCCCCGGATTCTAAGCCTCGTGTCCGTCAGTAGTTCCAACGGCGCAGCGGAACCACAGCGAATTTCATAAGACCAACGTTGCAATGGAAGCCATTACGTTCACCACAAGCAAAGTAATAAGGTCTCCACCTCTTCAACACGAACTCAAACCCATTTCCACCTCCCTGAGTTGGGTTTGCAATCATCTCAGCTTTTCTTAAGTCACAGTTGAGGAAGCTGCGCAGGTTGGGGAGCAAGTAGACACTGTGAGGAAACGTGGTGTTGCTTGGTGGATCATATTTGAACACTGCCAAACGTATATAAAAAAATATCAATTTCCCAGCTCCATTTTGAAATAAAAAAACCAACAGAATCGAGAATTTTAAGATCTAACTTACCTAGAGTATCTTTGAAGTAGAAGGGAGCGTTTTTGAGAGACCAATCGGTGTAGTTGACACCAAATCGCCAATTCTGTGATCCACCAACAATGATCTTCTTGGGGCCATTGGTATGATTGTGGGGATGATGGGAGCCCCAGGCGGAGTGGTTAAAGCCATAGCCCCAGTCCTTGTTGGCCAAGCTTACTCCCAACATGGAAGCAGCAAACAGCACTAGAACAAGTCCTTGAGCAAATGTAAATCTACCCATTTTGTCAGTAAAGTTTAAAGAGTGAAAGAAAGTAGAACAATTCGATGTTGTTGGTGGCAATGGGAGGATGACCAGACAGGCTTTTATAAGGAAGACCGAGTGAGAGAAAGTTGTTTTAAGTGCTAATATGCCCAAATGAACCCATTTCAACATTGGTAGGCAAAAATGGGAAAAGTGATATCACAGGTTAATGTTGACATTTTCTTTAAGTCATTCACATTCCATTATGGTCACTTTTCCCATTCTTCATCCTTTTATTCTTTCTTCTTCTGATTTTTCACACTATTTATATGCTACTTGGATGACCAAAACGATGTGTCATAGTCAATTTGTTCCCTAAAAAACTAAAGTGTCAAAGTTAACCGTATATAGTGGATAGTGGATATCTAATTAAAAGTCAAAGATTTAAAAATACCAAACCTTAAAATTCATTTGTGGGACTAACAAGAAAATAGAAACAACGATCATACGCTTGCATGATGTAACAATGACGAATAAATTACAAACAAATAAAACAGAAATATATTGATTGTTAGATTTAACAATGTATTTGTACTTGTCATGCATGTATAGTTTTAAATTAATGTGATATCCATATTATATATTGATCCAGAATATTATATTTTTAATTTATTTAATGATTGAAAATTTATTATTTCAAATGAGTATTTAGACATTTTTAATGAACTTAAAGTTTGAAAAGAATAATCTATGTTACAAAATATAAAATTTAATGGTGAATTAACTAAATATAAATCGTATAAAAAATAATGAAAGAGTGTAAAACTAATTGTAAATGGGTCCTCCTCTTTATATATATTATAGATAATGAATTAATTTCAAAAGGTTGAAATTAAGATTTTTTTAATTCTTAAAATTGTTGAAATATATAATTTGAATTTTTCTCCTCCAACTTAAACTAAAGAAACATAAACAATTCACTAAAAATATATTTAGAAATATTTTACATATGTTCATTTATAGTTTGATATATATACAATGGATTAATTTTTAATGTTCAAGCAAATTAAAAGGGTATTAAATTTGTGAACTATAAATGGATTGAACTAATCAATGTAATGTAGTTTAATTGTAAAACGATGAATTATTCTTTTAATCTTATTTTCATACATTTGATTATTGAAATTGTCTATAATATTATACAACATATAGAGAGATTATTCACGCGGTGACAGTGAAGGACCAAAGGCAACACTAACTGATACCGATGAAGTACCATTTTCACATGTCAAATGATTGGGATCAAACAGTATAATACTCTCAATCTTATTGTAGAACCAGTATTGTTTAAAATACCAGAGGACTTTGCAACAACTTCCAACTGTTTAATTATGGCTATATGCAAAGATTGAGGGCTAGCTACAGCTGATCAACTCCATCTATTCTTAATCCTAGCCATTTAGCCATGCTTTATGTGGAGAACCTTCAACCACTTGGACGTTGTAGTAATGAAATATGGGTGTAATTGTAGCTTTCATCATGATTAGAGCCAAATTCTTTCCTGGACAAATCCTTGGCCCTGCATTGAAGGAAAAGAATTTGCTTGGGGGCTCACGTCTAAGCTTTCCTTCCTTCGTGCAAGAAAAATATGATATTGTTCCGTATGAGATTACTATTAGGAGTCGTCCCTGTCACCTCTTGTTCTGTTTAAGTAACACTTCAAAAAATTGAAATCGTCTTCATTTTCATTTGATTCCGTTGCCTTCATTGTTTTTTCACGCTGAATTCATACATATTCTGCAAAAGGATTGTCGAGGAATCCAAGCATCGCTTCGCTTCTTTTCTTTCCCAACCTGAAGCCTACTTTGCAGGTTCCACAGGGTACCAGGTATCATAACTCCTGAAACGCTGCTTTCCAAGAATCACTAGAGGCTTTAAAGAATCTATTCTCAGGGAATTCGGTCGACAGAAGTTGGGGGTTATAGCCGGTGGCCATAATGCTGGCAATATCGAATGCATGTGTCACGAACAAGTCTTGCAAGTTCACCTCTAGCTCTTGTTTAGCGGCATGTTCTAGTACTTTAACAAGCCCTTGCTCAATACGGTCGGAAGCGATCTTTGCAACAGATTGGTGGAATCGTGGGTGGTTCAAGAAAGCGCGGAACGATCTCCTATGCCCCTTCCACACCTCACCATCGGAATTGAAAAGCCCTTCTCCGAATATATCATAATACTTTCTCCATTCTGATCCTTTGGGATATATTGAATTTGGATCACTGGTAGCCAGGAAACCTGTGTCAGTAAACCAGATTCCTTTGTATGAGAAATTTCCATTGCTTCTTTCAAGGTCTCATGAATCCTATGGAAGTGGAGAATAATGTTGGATACATCCCAACAAATGGAAAATTGAGAGGGAGATCAATTTTATATAGGAAACGATAGAGAAAATAAAGAAGATCAAGCATTCAAGATAGCCGCAGAATGCCATCATGTTCTTTTGCAAGGCTAAAAAGTTGCCTAGATACTAATAGACTTACAGTTGTGGGTTTGTCGCTATACCCCAAGTTACATTTAAACTAGCCTAGTGTTTATATACAAACTAAAGAAGGGTAGCTTAGCAGCACCTACTTTCCGTACTCTAATCAAGTCCAAGCTCACCCGAGTTATTCCCACATGTTTGCTTGCGCATAATTAGATCATCTATTTCCAAACCAAAACTCCAAGGGATATTTTTTTCCCTCCAGACATATACCTTTCTACGTACAAATTAATTAAGGAAAATATTCTTGACCCTATACACTTCTATCTAAGTATAGTTTTTTTTTTAAAAAAAGAAAATCATTTGTCAACAGGTGATGATTAAATTTAATAATACTATTTACTTGGGATGTATAAAATACGATTTATTTATTTATTTATTTATTTTATAGAGGTGCAGAGGATCCAAGTCCAAATTAATCTATACGTGATCTTCCTCGTTTCCCAGACGTTCCATGCCTCCCCGATTCCTCAGTAATCTCCAAAATCTATACCTAAAACTTAACTATCTTACAATAAAAAATGACTAGTTTTTGCATTCGAAGAGCGGCCGGATGGTGATTTTGGTGATTCTGGACCGATCTTGATGAAAGTGAAGGAAATGGGAGCGCGGCCCATTTGTAATGTAAGGGGAAGGCCCTCATATGAAAGCTAAAATCTATAGAACGTAGAGGGTAAGCCAGCTATGGAATGGGCCGACCTAGGAAGCCCATGGTGCTACTCTCACTTACACACAAATAATTGTAGGCACAAAGGTTTTGGAATTTCAGCACTCAATAACTTACTAATAAATGAGAAAATCACTATTTACACATCTCAAATGGATGGAATTGATTTAATTATGTACATATATATATATATATATATATATATATATATACACACACACACACGAGTGCCACCATGTGACTCAGAGAGGTGCAGGGTCACAATACACTGTCTGAAAATAATAACATTTTAGAAGACGTAAAGCCAAGTAACACTACGCATGGAGTACTACAGCTCAATTCCACCTGTTCTTAATCCTAACCATTAAGCCATTCTTCATTTGATAAAACGCACTGTTTTTTGGAGCAATGTTTTGGCCTTCAATCACATGCACGTTGTAGTTGTGGAGTATTGCCGTTGCCGTAGCCTTCATCAGGAAAAACGACAACTCTTTTCCAGGACAAATCCTTGGTCCTGCAAGGAAGGCGGAGAATTTACTGGGTGCCTCACGCTTAAGCTTTCCTTCCTCCGTGATCCACCTATCTGGCTTGAATTCATGGCAATCTTCTCCCCATAAAAATTCCATCCTGGCCATTGCTTGTATTCCTATTATGATTCTCATATTTCTATCGACGCGATGCCCGCTTGGAAGAATGTCTTGCTGAGCGCATGTCCTGAATTCGAAAGGAATAGGTGGACATAGCCTTAGCGTTTCGCAAAAAGCTGCATGGAGATATGTTAGCTTATTCAGGTCGTTGAAGCAAGATGGTATTTGCAATCCCCCTTCTTCTTTCATTGATAAGTTTTTCTTCACTTCTTCTCTTATTTTGTTTTCAGCCATGGGATTCTTGACGAGGAGATAGAAGAACCAAGACAGAACTAAACTGTAAGTATCGTCACTGGCAAACAAAAAACGTATAACGTTGTCCCTTACAAGACTATCACTTGGTGTTGGGCCAGTCACCTTATGTCCTGTCAAGTAACACTTCAAAAAATTGAAATTATCCCCTTCATCTGCGTTTGATGCCATTGCTTTGTTGGATTTTTCACGTTGAATTGATATATATTCTGCTAAAAGCTCGTCGAAAGCCTTCCAAGCTTCCCTTCGTCTCTTCTCTTTCCCTATCTGAAGCCAACTCTGCAGCTTCCATAGACTGTCAGGCATGACATATCTGTAAAAAGCTGCCTCCAGAGTATCACTCATGGGTTTGTGGAATCGGTTTTCTAGGAATTCAAGGGAGAGTACCCCAGGGTTACAGCCGGTAGCCATTATGCAACCAATATCAAATGCATGTCTTACAAACAAATCTTACAAGTTCACCACTAGCTCTCGTCTCGAAACATACTCTAGTACTTTAACAAGCCCTTGCTCTATACGATCCTCAAGGATCTTTGCAAGTGATTGGTGAAATTGCTGGGGATTTAAGAAAGCATGAAAAATTTTCCTATGATGTTTCCATACCTCACCATCGGAATTGAAAAGTGCTTCTCCAAATATATCAAATTGCTTCAACCACTCGGACCCCTTCAAATATGCTGAATTGTTTGTGCTCAAAATATAACGCACATTCTCAGGATCGCAGGTGGCCAAGAAACTTGTGTTAGTAAACCAAACTCCTCTATACCGAAAGGTGCCATTGCTTCTTTTCAGGACTTCGGCAACTTTCTCATGAACCCTGTGGAAGTTGAGAAGTAATGTTGGAGTCATCCCAACAAATGGCCAGTTTCGTGGGAGACCATTGTAATGTATGAAGCGATAGAGAAAACGAAGAATAACAATTGCCAAGATCATGCATCCAAGATAGCCAGACACTGCCATCATGTTGACTCTTAAGAATGCTTAAAGGTTGTTTATGGCATATTCTCAATCAACCCAATCTATACATATAGGTGTAGCCTTGCCCCTAATGAGTCACAATCAGAACAGCATTGCTATCTATAAATGAGAGGTTGCCAAGTGGCCATGGATTTAATGACCCAAATATGGAACACTACTGTAAGACTGCAAATTGAGTCGTCGGCTTAATATTTTCCATAAATCTGAATGCATGAAATTGGTCCATCCCTCCATTAATATCACATATGGTCCTCATCCAATTAATCCTCCAATTTGACGGTCCCTTTTGAGCATGTTTATCCACATCCCCATGCCAATGCTATCAATAAACGTTGGCAATTGTTCATCCAAGTCATACATATATGCCTCATAATTCTAGTTCTAGTATACCTACAAATCATATATAAATGCCATGCGGTTGCGAAAGTTATAAATTAATTGAAATTTGGCCAAGTTGACCTTACATTTGATTGCTAAGATGAAAATTATGTTGGAAGGCTCCCCTAACTAACAAGCTTAGCTTGCCCAACTTGTTCATACACGAACTCATAGTTGCTCCATCTGGTGCTGGTATGGTATTAGAGGAAAATCATTCAACCAACTAGTCCAAATCAAAGCGGTCAAATTCTGTATATGAAGATTTTAAAGTTTGAAGGTGAGGGAACATATTGGAGATAAATGGTAATCTTGGGACAATCTTAGATAAACCAAGATAGGTTTTCCGATAAAAATCATAATTTAATTTGAATTAATCTATCTCTCCTATACACTAAAAAAACATAATACCTTCCAATAAAACTATTGATGCCAAACTTAATCCCGAATAAGATTTTATTCTACAAGAGGACATTTTTGAGGATATTGCACTATAGCATTTTTGATTAATTAGGATTGTACATTTTCGAAAGTGCTATTAAAAATATATTTAGAAATATTTTTTGTATATTTTTACAATATATTTAGAAATTTAACTGTATTATATAAATTCTTAACAATATTATAAATAAATTATAATTATAAAAATTCATACACTAACAAAAATTGTAATTTTAATATTGTTAGTAAATGTGAAAAAAAATAAAATTAAAAATGTAAATAACTGTACTTTTTAAAATTTCATTACATATATTGTCTAAAGTGCTTAGCAAAAAAATAGTATAGTTATATATATTGTCTAAAGAAGTGAAATTAAAGCCAGAATTTATAAAAAAAAACAATATATGGATTAAATTGAGCTGAAAATTAAGTACATCCAAGTTTTAATTAATCCCTAAATCAATAATTTCAATAAAGTGCAAGTGTAATATTGTGTCATATATATATATATATTCTATTTAATGCTCATCTTCTACTCTGCGAAACAATAAAGCTGTCGTAATCTATTCTTTCAGTCGTCCCCTGGAACTATATCCCTTTAATTTGTTGCATTTGGTCAGCAATGGCTCCGTTTAAGTCAACATATGTAGGAAGCTCCATATATAGCACGCAAGCCGGTTGCTTGGTGCATGGATCAGACTTAGTGGACAGAGACCAATCATGTGTCAACATTTATTGAAGATTTAAAGGGTTATCTGATTTTCCTCCTTCCTCATTACTTGCATTTTTTAGTGTAAAGTTGGGAATGGGCTATCGGGTGGAAAGCATTGTGCTGGAATATTTATATAAGCGTTCATAACCTATACTAAAATTGTATTTAAAAAAAAAACAATGAAGAATATATTTCAATGTTCCATCCAAATACCATTAACATAAATAGGAGTATATTACTTTCTATAAAAAATATTTTCCTTAAGAAAGTCATATTATTTCAATAAAAGCAAATATTGAAGCTTTAATCTTATTTTACATATGCATATATAGTTGGGGTAACTTATTAGTCCTTAAAACATAAAAGCTAAGCAAAACACGAGCTATAGTTTGCACTATGTTCTGAAGGCTTACCACAGTTCATCATTTCCATCTATTCGTAACCCTAACCATTAAGCCATGCTTCATGTGAAGGAAAGCACTATTTTTTGGCGTCACGTTCTGGCCTTCAATGACATGAACATCATAGTTGTGGATTATAGGTGATGCTGTAGCCTTCATTAGAAAAAAGGACAACTCTTTTCCTGGACAAATTCTCGGTCCTGAAAGGAAAGCAGAGAATTTACTTGGCGGCTCACGTTTGAGCTTTCCTTCCACAGTGATCCACCTCTCGGGCTTGAATTCATGGCAGTCTTCTCCCCACAACCATGCCATCCTTCCCATCGCATGTATGGCTAATATAATTACCATTTGTGGATTGACCCGATGTCCGCTTGGAAGAATGTCTCGCCGAGTAGATGTTCTAAATTCAAAAGGATTAGGTGGGTATAGCCTCAGTGTTTCACATAAAGCAGCTTGGAGATACGGTAGCTTATTCAACTCATCGAAGGACGTCGGTAGCTGCAATTCCCCTACTTTTTTCCATGACAAGTTTCTTTTCAGTTCCTCTCTTATTTTAGCTACAACCGTAGGATTCTTGGAGAGGAGATAGAAGAACCATGTGAGAGCTGTAGTGTAAGTGTCGTTAGCGGCAAACAAAAAATGTATAACATTGTCCCTGATAAGACTATCACTAGGTGTTGGTCCAGTCACCTTATGTCCTGTTAAGTAACAGTTTAAAAAATTGAAATTCTCTTCATTTCCGCTCCATGTGATTGCTTTGTTGGATTTCTCACGTTGAATCGATATATGTTCTGCTAAAACATCGTCAAAATATTTCCAAGCATCGCTTCGTTTCTTCTCTAATCCAACCTGAAGCCAACTCTGCAGCTTCCACAAGCTGTCAGGCATGATACATCTGTAAAACGCTGCCTCCAAAACATCACTCATGGCTTTGTGGAATCGATTTTCTGGAAATTCAATGGAGAGAAATTGAGGGTCAGAACCAGTTGCCAGTATCCAACCAATATCAGATGCATACCTTACAAGCAAATCTTGCAAGTCGACTACTAGCTCTTGTTTAGAAACATGCTCTAGTACTTTAATAAGCCCTTGCTCTAGACGCTCCCGGAGGACCCTTTCAAGGGATTGCAGAAATTGTGGATGATTCAAGAAAGCATGAAAAATTCTCCTTTGACGTTTCCACTCCTCACCATCGGAATTGAAAAGCGCTTCCCCGAATACATCAAATTGCTTCCTCCATTCGGATCCTTTTACATATGCTCTATAGTTTGTGTTCATTAGATACCGCACATTCTGAGGATCGGCTGTGGCCAGGAAACTTGAGTTAGTGAACCAGATTCCTCTATATAGGATGGTGCCATTGCTTTTATCCACGATTTCAGAAACTTTGTCAAGAATCCTGTGGAAGTTGAGAAGTAACGCTGGAGTCATCCCAACAAATGGCCAGTTTCGGGGGTGACCATTGCTATCTACGAAGCGATGGAGAAAACGAAGAAAAGGAATAGCCAAGATCAAGCATACAAGATAAACAAACACACCCATCACGATTCTGGAAGGATATAGATTCAAAGTTGCTAAGAACAGATTCTCAATCAGGGCGCTTTATATGGTTGCAGTCGCCGTGCATTCAATAAGTAAGTCACCATGAAATTAGCTTTGTATTACCTATAACGAAACGTTTCCATCCACTATGCAAAATTTCTAATTAAACTTTTATATTATAAATTGAAAAAAAATTATTGATTTTATATATAAGATAAAAATAGTCGTTAGTGATCATCAAATATATATTACCTTAATTGATTAGAAATAGAAAAAATAATTAAAAATTAATAACATTGTGAGAATTGATAAATGATAAAAAATTAAAATTTTTTAGGTACATAATTTGAGAAGTAAGAGAATATATAATTTTATTAATTATCTTAAACTTTAAATATATTTCATGCAATATAAAATAAATAGTTAAAAATTAATAACGTCATGCAAGGTGAGAGAAAATAAATATTTATTAAATATTTAATTTAAAAAGTAAAAAATATGTAAATATTTTATTAATTATTTTAAATTTTATATATTTTTAATAAAATTAATTATATTATTATAAAATTTTGAAATTTATAAAAAAAAATTGAAACCTAAAGTTAGAGTTTTGATGATTTTAAGCTAGAGTCGGGCCCAGACTGTACTACATGTGAAGGGGGGTAGAGGCACTCAAATCATAAATACCATGGTTGCTAATTTACAACAAGTACACTTGGAGGAAAAGTCAGCAATTAGGTAGTAGTAACCAGAAGAGTATTAGAGTTTTGATGACAAAACCCTCATTCCTATATCATTTAAACCTTCTTTACTTGACCTGTGTACACAACAAAAAACCAAAATCAAACCAGTCTGATTGTAATGGAATCAAACCATAACTCAAGACACAATCACACAAAGTTCTCCGCGGACCAAAGTCTAAGAAGATCGCTAAGCAGATCAAGTTCTCTCCAAAATGAAAATTTTGGTGAAACATGTAAAGAATTGATTCCTAAGCTTTACATGCATGTTAAGAATATACGTCGTCTCCAAAAGACACTTCAGCAATTGATAAAATAAAAATGAATGTTAATTCGTTGCTGATGGAACAGCATTGGAGGGCAATTTGTCAACCAACCGAAGAAGGACTAGAAAGGGTGAAGGGCAATCAATCAAGATCTGCTGCCATTCGCTGTAGTTACATTTATTGATTAGAGTTAGGTTGTTTGGTAAAAGTCATATTTAAATTTAAGGGTTTAGGTGGGGTTGAAGTCTAATTATTATAGTCTCAGCGTGGAAAAATTTTACATTGAAAAGATATGTTTCCAATTTTAAATAGAACTATAAATCTCACGTCAAAATAAAATAAAATAAATAAAAAATATCATAATTTTAAAAATATTATAAATTTTACGTCAATTATATATTAAAAATCATACTAAACATTTAAGAGTTCATTTCATCATCAACAAACCGTGCAGTCATTTCCACCGCATTAACTCCCTTGAATCCCGCTGACCAGTGCAGTGGGAACTGCAACGTCCGCTCCCTTAGTTGGTCATGGCCAACCGTCGGCATTGAAGCTGTTAAGGCTGAGAAATAGTACTAGAAAAAGGTCATCTTGGGGTGAGAGGAAGAGATCTCAGAATGATACAAATTGACGAAATTGACCTTTTTCCTATCTTACTTAAAACTTGAAATTTGAACCTTGTTATGGCCGGTCCAGATAGAAGTGATTATGGGTGGAATTAATAAAAATAATCTTAACCAGGCGGAGTTCCATGACAAGAGCTTATGACCACAGTGAGTGTATTAAGTAATTTATTATTAATTAAAAGTAAAACCTAAAGACAAAGATGAAAAAAACCAAAGGTTTAGTAATTGCCTCAGAATGTGTTGCTGTACGAAATTCGACGCGGAAACTCGCGAATATGTATATGTAGAGGTACCCATGGTTTTTGAACATTTAACACTCCTTCCTAACGTCTGCAAGCGCGACTATCACAAAAGTGTTTTTCCGACGAGGTGAGGTGATGGGAAAAACCTTGAGCGATACATTTTGAAGCGAAAGAGAAAGGGAGAGGGGAAATGGAAACGGATGAGGGAGAAAGAAAGGTGGAGGAATCTAGAGAGAGAAAGAGATTGAGCGAAACCCCTCCCGACGATGACTGCTGCCCAATTTGTTTTGGCACCTTCACTGTTCCTTGTCGATCCAACTGCGGTCATTGGTATTGTGGTAATTCTCCTAACTTCTTCTTCTTCTTTCCTCAATCTATTTGGTTGGTACAGTCTGAGTTTGGTTTTGCTTGGTTGGTGAGAGAAATTCAAAATGGAAAAGAAAGGGAAAGAAATAGGGTTTTTCTCTTAAAACTGGATGTTGAACTTTGAATTTTAGGTTTAGGTTTTCCTTTTACCATAATATTTATCATATAACTTAAAATTTTCACTTTTTTCATTCAAGATATCCTCAGGAAACTATTTTCAAATAGTATAGTCTGTTTTACATTTTCTGGTTTATCTATGGTGCTGCTTATGTGCAAGGATTTATTGATTTTCTCGGCTTAAGTAAGTAGGTACATTGCTTGAAGAAAAGAATTTGTGCAACTAGGAAAGAAGTCTCTTTTGCTTCATTGGTTTATTCTGTTTATTACTTCACAGTGAGATTAATAAAAATCAGGAGGCTTTGTTTATGGGTCCTTTTTGGGGTTCATAACTTTTTCTTTCTTTCTTTCGATTTACAAGCATTTTCAGCAGGATTTGTTTCTTTTATTTTTTGCCCTTTATTTGCTGGTAACTTAGTGAGATTGTTTTTTACTCATGTAAACAGGAATAGATTTTAGAACTTTACCTGGACTTGTGATCCTGGAGTGGCAAACGCTCAACTATTAGTATAAAGGAGGTTGCTGAATGCTTTTAATCTTTTTCCCTCGTTAGAGGAGGAATGGTGGTGTTGTTGTGTGGGGCTTGGCGTTTGAGCTGTTTGTTATTTGCAAGTTCCTATGCATTTACTGTTTGTCTTTTGCGGTCATTTCTCCAGCAGACGCACTTTTATTTACTGTAACTATTGTTCTAGGAGTTATGTTCCATTGTTGTGTGGCCAATGCCTTGACCCACACACCTGCTCCCCTAACAATTTGCTTTTGAAGGAAAGGATTGAGTTTCAGTGTTTGTGAATGCCCATTTGGGAACAGATTTACATGTTGTACCTGCAATCATCTGTCCTCAAAATGGTTCTTGTTTCCCCTCTTCCTCTTTTTGCTTTTGGCAGGCAATTGCATTTTGCAATTCTGGAACTATTCCTCAGCATCTAAGCCATGCAAGTGCCCCATGTGCACTTGCAAGATTCTTAATTTAATGCCAGAGGCATCATTACAACAGCAACAGGACCAGGAAGTTATGGAGGTACTTAAAAGTGTACAGAGGTATAACCTTCTCTTTGTTGGAGGTGCTCGTGGTCTTGTTCAGGTATGTGTGGTAATGTAGTCTTTTCTAGACTCTGTTAAACATATATGCGAAGTGGATTTTGTTGTTTCTTTCTCTGTTTCCTTTGACACAATTTTAAACTGTAATGGCTTTAATTTCAGTGATCCTTTTAAGAATACTGACTATGTTGTAGATGTTCGTAGATGTTACTCTATCATAAATGGCTCTGTCATTGTACATTTGCATCAGAGGTGAATTACAGAAGAGTTCTATTTTTTGGCGTTCATCTTAACAATCCTCATGTTTGCTTCTTGATTATTGGTTCATATATTTTGCCAGTGTAACATAGCAATCTTTTGTTCTGTTGCAAGCAGGCATGTGAACATTTTCTTCCTTCTTTTCTTAACAGAAAGTGCGTGAGTTACCATTCTTCGTCAAGAGAATGTTACAGGCGTTGATGGATCCTGATACAAATGATTCATATCTTGCTGAGATGCGCCTTTTTGCAGTTAAGTTCATTAAAAATATACACTGTGAAGTATATAAATATGCGTGTGTGCAAACTAGTACTGATTTATATAAACATGGTATACATATATAGCATTTTATACATTTAAAAGAAAAAGAGGAAAAAAAAAGGAACTGAGAGAAGGCTGGATATGTTGATATGTTCAAATGTATAAGTTGATCTTTTTCCAGTACCTAACATATGTAATGACTTACTTCTATTGTTTCTGTAGCTTCATGACTGTTTACTAACCTCTGTTGAAGTCTTACTGTCTTTCTTGTGTTCCAGATGGTGCTAAGTATCCTCTACAGAGCTACACCATTTGATTTCATTCCAACAGGTAAGTTTTTTGCAAGAGAAATGCTTTTCATTTTCAGTGTCAATAGGATGATTATTGTAATATTGGTGCATGTGGATTTTCTTTTATCATTTTGGTGTTGGAGAGACTGCTAGTGCACACTGTAAGATTTATGCTAGTCAAATGGATAAATTAGTCTTGTCTGTATTGCAGGGGGTCTGGGAATTGGAAGAGTGTTTGATTTTTCTGCTGTTACTCTGGTACTCATCCTGCGTTTGGTGGGCATCTATCGCAGAAGACGACTTACGCAGCGTGTGAGGCACCTAGCAGCCATGGAACTTTTACAGGAATGAACTTCTATGATTTTTAAGGCACGTTATGTGTTTTTCTATTCCTGGTGACTGAAAATAGCTGTAAATTGTCTAAATATGTGTGAAGGAAGTTAAATTAGGTTGTACATTCCGGTAGATTGAATAAAAAATAGAGCAAGATGCTTTGGGAGGAGTGGCTGATTGATTTGAGTATATGCGGCAGTAGGTGTTTTGCGTGTCTATCAGCTACTTCTATGTACATAGAAACGCTGCAACTCTTAGCATAGGTTGCTTTTACTAACTTGTTCGTCCCGTTGTTCACCTCTAATATATTTGTTTGTTAAGTATTATGATAATCCCAAGAAATGAAAATGCTGGTGATTCATGTTAACTTTAGCAAAACTAATGTATTTCTTTGATTTGGTATATGTAATATCTATTCAAATAGTAACGTTTCCTACTGAAATAAAGGGTAAAATACTGACATATTTTAAGTTTTAATCAAAATTTTACATGCAATTCATTAGTATGAAAAATAATTTATTTAAAAAATTACTGTTTGTTAGACACATAAGTGTAACCGTTAAGATTTTGTCGATATTTTCATTAATTTATTGATGTGATCATATTTTCGAATAATTTTATTTTTTATTAATTTTAAAAATTATATTATATAAATTATAACTTTTATTTTTTAAAAAAAATTTTATTACAAAAATTATTTAACCTTTACTTTTTATCTCCCAAACGGTCGACTGGTGACACTCTTGTCTTTGGCCGGCCAGATCTTTGGCTGAGCTCCTCTGGCTTGAAGAGCACCTGATGGTGCTCCTTAAGCCAGGGGAGTCGAGTGCTCCTAGGCCCTGGGAGCATGGATCTGGTTCTCCCAAGCTTGGGGAGCACAATTTGATGTTCCCCTAGTCTGCGTAGCACGATCTGGTGCTCCCTAGGTCAAGGGAGCATCGATCTGTGGTTTTTTTGAGAATTCGATCAAATTTGCAATCGTGAAACGGTCGGTCAGTGTTCATTGTCCAACTTAAAAGAGAAAGAATGAAAAGAAAAAAAGAGGGTAATTTGAATGTCATGTTTAAGTATTAATATTTATACGTTTAAGGTTGAGTGTTTATTTTAAAAATTAATAAATTTGTATGTAATTATGATTAAGAGTTAAAAGTGTTTGAATTTTTTTTAAATAAAAAAATTATGTATTTTAATTTATATAATTATTATATAATTAAAATTAAATATACTTTTATATTTTTACTATAAAGTCATAAAAAATAAAAGACTAAATACCTAAATAAGCTTTTGAATTATGTTAAAAAAATAAATTTAATTTTTATCTTTTTATTATAATTAAATAAATTTTTAAATTTTTATTTTAAATTAAATTATTTTTTTTCTTAATAGTTAATTGTTTTTTCTTAATCAATTATACATGTGGTATTTGAATATCATGTCATCTATCACGTAATTAGTTGACGTGATATTAATTTTTATTAATTAAAATTTATATATTTACCTTTTTACCCATATATATAAAAAAATGATTAATTAAATATTTTAAAAAAATCACCTTCTTCCTAATTTGTTCCACAAACATTATTTTCTTAAACAGATTAAATCCTCTCATTTAAGGTTTAAAAGAAATAAATTAAATTCAAAATAATTTGAAGTTTTCAATCTTCTTTTGGGCTTGTTGGAGCCCGAATTAACTCCAATTTCAGTTGTTATACGTGGCCAGTAATCCATAAATTCATAGGGCCGAATAAAATTCCCATAAAACCCCCGTGAAAATTTAAAATCCCTCACCTCAGCTGATGATGGCATTCCACATTCAAAAATACTAACAGATCTTTCTCTCAGCTTTGCTACTCGGTTGTCACCTCCCAGTCCATCATCCCTCCGATCTCAAGTCTGGAGATAGGAGAAAAGATGGGTCCAGTGAAGAACGTTCGTGCAATCTCGCAAGAGGCCTTCGATGAGTTAGTGAAGGAGAACATGGACGACCTCGGAATGGACCCCACCGAAGCCTTGGAAGACGCCATCCAAACCCTCTCCCTCCAAGGCGTCGATCTCTCCGGTAGTCATTTTCGGCGCCATCCTTCTCTTTGGTTTCATTCTTTTCGCTGGAGTTCGCAATTTTTAACGAGTTTTGCACAATTGATTGTAACAGGGATCGTGAAGTGTGTTCCAGGGGAAGGTGGTGTCAAGGAACACCCAGCGATGCAATGCTTGGATAAACTGAACCAACTAAACGCCGGCTCAAAGGATCAATTCACGCCCCACGATTTAGTTCAAATCACAGGTTTACTTAACAACCTAAGCGAATTATGTAGTGATAAAGTAGAATCGGGAAATGCAGCAATCGTAACCAAAAATGGCGGTGTCGAACTGGTTTGTTCAATCTGTTCTAAGATACCAACTGAATCGCAACAGACTCTCGTTTCTTGTTTGAAGACCATGGCATCGTTGCTAACTGGTATAAAACAATTTAATCATTCTTCTTTTATGTTTAAAGTTTGATAATAGTTTGTGTGTTGAAATTATTTGTTTTATATTCTTGTTGTTATTTTCTAGATGTTCAAAGTACAGAGACTTTTAGGGTGAGCAAAGGACCGGTGATTGTGGTTCGTATTCTTAATATCGATGGAATTCAAGATTTAGACATCTTGAATTCTGGCTTTGCTGTTGTTGCTGCTGCTGCAACTGGTAATGAAGTTGTTAAAGAATCGTTTATGGAGTTAGGAGTTGATAAGTTGATTCTACAAGTTTTGAGTGGACAAACTAAAGGCAGTCTCCAAAGTTTATATGATGCTATACGTGTTCTGTTGATGTCTGATGATAATCGTGTTGTTGCTTCTCAAGTAAGTGGAAAATGCCTGTAATAAATCTATTACGTACTAATGCACTATTATCATTTTTCCTTAAAATGGTTCTGATGTGTTTGGTCCCACCAGGTTTATGGTTATGCACGAAGATTTGCGAAAATTGGAATTGCAAGAGCTCTTGTGGAGTCACTTCATGAAGGGCTTAGTTCACCTAGTCTTGTTTCGGCAAGCATAGCACTAAAGGCTGTTGCTGTGAATGTAAGTTTATTAAAATTGTTTGACATATCACAGACTACTTGATATCAGTTAATTATAAGTTCTTATGGCTTTTAATTTGGAGAGTGTAGAAATATTTTTGGATTGAAGTGATTCAATAGTTTCATTGCACAGAGGCTTAAGACACTAATCAGATATGTGTGACAAACATGGGATTTGAATTCATTATAACGTTTTTTGTTTCCTGCAGGATGAAATATGTAAGTCCATTGCTGATGCTGGTGGTATTGATGCACTTCTAAAGTGTGTTGATGATAGTGGTGAACAAGGCAACAAAACTGTAGCTAGAACCTGCTGTTCATTGCTATCCAAGGTATAGATCTAAACACTTCTGCTGAAAGTCGATTTCATTATTATAATCTGCAGCTTAAAGTTAAGGATTTTCATTTTCTCGTTCCTTTGCTTTTTACCTTTCATGGCATGAAACTTTTTGTGCTGCAAGATTATGTTTACAGCTGTCTTTGTGTTTTCTCATCTGAGAATGTAGAAAAGTCATTTTAAAGAGCTGTAGAATGTTACATTTCAAAATGGGTTTTTGATTATGGGCTCATGTGACTTTGAATAGTGTGCATTCATTATATACTCTTGTAAAAACTCTAAAATGTAATATATATGAATAATCAATACAAGCTTGAACTTAAAGCATTAGTGCATTTTTTTTTTCTTTGGCCAGCTTGCAGGAAGTGACTCAAATAAGAGCGCTATAGTTGAGAAAGGAGGTATGGACAGGCTGATCAAACTGTCAGCGAGATTCTCTGATGACCCGGCTGTGCTGCAAGAGGTAAGGGACCAGCAATTCTTGTTCCACTAAAATGCGTAATTATCAGGTTCACAAATCATTTTAATGTTCTGCTCAAGTGGAATTCACTGTCCATGAGTATTGGTATAACATGATAGTTTCACTGTCATCCTGGTTATCTGATGGTGTTAGGAACTCTTGTCGTCAGAGATAGCAGTTATGGGTTGGCAAACAGCTAGCTCCTTAGATTTCTCCCAAAAATATAATGGTTGGAAAAGTCATGTCCATTATGATATGATGTATGCAAGTATAATTAGATAGAGTTGGGATCATGATGAATCATTTTATCATAATTTTTAGGTCATGTCCATTATTTCTGTACTCTGCTTGAGATCACCAGACAATGCAACTCGTGCCATTGAAGCTGGAGCAGCGGAACTTGCTATTCAAGCCATGCAGAAGTTTCCTGCTGCTCAGCAAATGCAGCGAAGTTCCTGTCTTATGATTCGAAATCTTGTTGTGAGGAACCCAGAGAACAGGCAAGTTTTATGAATATTTGCTGAGTTCTTTACAGATTCTGTTGCAGCACTTTGTTTTAGTTGTATTAGAATATGCACTGCAGTGAAAACTTGATTTATGGGAAACCACTGTCTTGTGCAGAATCCTTCTGCTGAATAATGGGATTGACAAGTTTATCAGGAAGGCAAAGGAAAATCATGAAAGCTGCAAGGATGCTGCTACTGATGCGCTAAGGGATTTGGGTCTTGATAACTATAACTCATAGTTAATGCCTATGGGTTTATTCATTTTGGAACTTCACTTAATTTTGTTTCTGATTTTGATTTTGTGGTGAGGTTGGCCGTGTCATATCATCAGTTCAGGGAAGTTCCGTTTTTTGTGAGGTTGGCCATGTATTGAATGAGGTTAACTTGCTATAATTTTGGAGGCATGCGTTTGTTACAATGACGACATAACATAGAAGAAATTATCACAATGGGCATAATCATTAAGGGAAGTTTGTGGTTTCAGAAAAGAATGTGCAGGGTTACTCTGAGATACCGGATGCCATTCCTTGGCATAAGATCATCGCCATGTAAAGCACTCTGGGAGGCAAACTTTGCAAAACTTTTGGCTTACAGTTTGGCAATGGACTTGAGGTTGTAAGGTGTGTTACCTGTATCCAACCCCAACCCACACACAACAGCAAATCCTTTCGCAGATTGAATGAATACTACTACAACTATTAAAAAAACAGATAAACCAAAATTAAGGGCCAAGAAATGCTTGTAAAATTTTCATGAGAATACTCACCAAAAGAGCTTGTCAGAGACAAAATTGTACATTTTATACCACTCCTGTACGGAACACAGATTGTCCGGACTAAAATTTCATTAAGGAATTGATCAGTCTTAGTCTAAATTTCCTACATCCTAAATAACTAGTATGAAAATTCTCATTAGAAATAAGAATTGGTTCAAGCCTCAGATTTGTACAGTTTAATTTGCTGGAATGCTTCCTCTGCTTCCACTGAAACCTGAAAAACATAAAACTACAGCTCCATTATCCTGAACTAACACAACAGTCAGTCCCCAATTTCCATTAGCATGCAAGTGTTCATTAGCAGTTACAGAAAAGTAGTATCAAACAATACAGAGGCTGAACATCCCTACCTACTATTTTGTCCAAAAGGTAAGAGATCCTAATCAAGAAAGCCTGAACCAGATGACACTATCTCACTGAACAATTGAAGCTCTTAACCATCATGGTTATCAGCACCTGCATTGTACATTCCCCAGTTACCACCAAGTATCCATCTCAAGAAATAAAAGAATAAAAGCACACACGATGTACCAGTTGAGTGCGGTTGGAACATCTTACGATACCGTCTTCTCTCCTCATTGCGCCTATCATTGATCTGCTCACCAAGTATTATTGTTAAGCACATTTGTTTATAAATATGCAATGCTACAAGATACTACCAATTTCATTCTATCTGCTAACCTTTTTCATAGCAACAGCAAGCTCTTTCTTTATTCCACCTGAAATGCAAATATATTTCAAAAAAATAGTTATCAAAAAGTCTGAACAAGTTTCACATATTAACTTGTTGACACTATACACTGCCTTGATCCGGTCATCCTGCATATGTAGCAGGCAGGTTTCATGAAAGACAAGAAGCTATATCATGGGCCTAGTCACATGTAGAACTTCAGGTTGCCTATGTTTGGCCAAAGTAAAATTTAAATTAAAAATAATGAGTCAAGGCCAAATAAAGTTGACTACACTTCTCAACATTCCATTGAGAAATTTTCCCATTTGCAACCTGCCAAGCCCTAAAATGAACATACAGGTCATAATCTTCTAAACAGGGAATGATCCAATATTGAGTACATTGTATAGAGACTGAGTCAAAGTCCATCACTAACCATCATTTGGCTCCAATTGCAATGCTTTCTTGAAGCTTTCAACAGCAGCATCAACATCATTAAGTGCCATGTGTGCCTGGCAGATAAGTATCACAATCATTAGGACCAGAATGTGCTTGAATGGACAGAAAATGTAGCATAGAGAAGATAATCAAGAGGCAAGCTGTAAAGGCAGCTTCTAAGAAAGGTCTATGTAATCTTAACCAATTTTTCCCTTAAGAGATGACTAGCTCAGACCAAATATAAGCCAAAGCCACCAGCATCCAAAAGATTATAATATACTTAACAAGGAAAGACACTAACCTGACCTTGGCGAAACAAGGCTTTCACATTGTTATCTCCATCTCGCATTGCAAATTCTGTGTCCAACAGTGCTCCTTTCAGATCCCCTAGTTTCAGTTTACAGGCCTAAAGCCACAAAACCATCAAGGTATTAGAAAATCAAAAAATTGTAAGAAGCCTAAGATTAGTCCAAAGGACAAGTTGACGGACAAGACACAAACAAAAGATATTAAAAGATTAACAGAACAGAAAACTAAGCACAAGTTAACTTGGATAATGATAATGTTTAATCATAATTAGGATATGGAAAAGTAAAGTGATTTCTCACATGGCATTAGACAGCAAATCAGGTTGCAAAATTATTTGAACCTAAAGTGCTCAACAATTGATAAAGTCAGTCAAAAAGTGAAGAATGAATCTTACAGAGCTATTTGTGAATATCTGGGATTTCGTCTTTCTCAAACTTGAACTCTTATCTGCAAAGCCACAACATAGTATATGCAGACCAACCAAGGTGAATTGAGAGTCCAACTACTTTATTGGTAGGCGAATGAAACGATGTACAGCAAAGAAATGTCACCTTCATCAATCCCTTCTTTCTCCCAGCAGATATCTAAATAGCGTAGAGCCTTCCTGTACTTTCTGAGAGCCATCTTATAGTCAAGTTTCTGTTAAGGACATCCATTAGCATAAATGAGAGACCTCAAAGGAGGGTGAAAAGGAATAGGAAAGGAAATGGTGTAGAGAGAGAATGAACAATATATCTAGGAAGCACCATCTTGAAATATCAAAGTGTAACAAGAAGGTTTTATAAGCACCTTGAAATATCAAAGTGTAGGAAGAAGGTTCTATAAGCACAACAACATGCAGCAATGAACCCATTACTGCAAGAATAAACATGCATAAGCCTGTTACCTTGTAATGTTCATTTCCAAAAGCCTTAACAGAATCTACAGCAGTCATCCACCAAGAGAGCTCATTAGGACTCTCATCAAGGTCAGCTGGCCAATCAGGATAAATGTCACCATCATTGAAAAAATTGGATATCCCATCATCTGCCCCCTCAGGGATTTCTCCACAATCAGCAATTGTCACATCAACAGTGGGACAATCAGCTTCACCAGTTGTTACATGTTCAATGGAACGAACAACACCCATTCCTTTGACAACCTTGCCAAATACAACATGTTTTCCATCTAAATGAGAAGTGCGAGTTGTAGTGACGAAGAACTGAGACCCATTTGTGTTAGGACCAGCATTTGCCATCGATAACATTCCTTTCCGTTCATGTTTCAATTCAAAATTTTCATCTTCAAATTTCAAACCATAAATTGACTCTCCTCCAGTACCATCTCCAGCAGATATATCTCCACCTTGTACCATAAAGCCTTTAATAACTCGATGAAAACGAACTCCCTGAAATAATAATAATAAAAAAACCCATATATCATTCAAACTCAACAAAAATAAAATTCCCATCCAAAGGCATATATAATCATTAATACAATGAAATTCTCATTAATTCATGGTTTATGCAATACAGTACTTGCATTACCATAACCTGCGTTGCTATGACTCTTCATTTTCCTAGAAGTATCTAGGTCCAACACATATCTGATGGACATGAGGATGGAGATCCAACCCTCCAAATATACGAAAAATTCGGAAAAAATTGAAAGTACTCATTTCAGACACATATTGATATCTGATTCCTACCCCCGAGTGTGAGTAACATAGACTATAACCAAATTTGAAAACCAAAAGGACAAATTGATATCATATTTTAAAGTCAAAGACTGAATATGAAATATATTTTCTGCGAAAATAAATAAATAAAACCAAGATTATGTTAATGATTCAAGTCAAAGACAAGCACCCTTAAGGTTTTTCTATTTCTAGTTGTCAAAAGATGCAAATCCAGTATGCCAGCATTTCATAGACAAACCACTTATAGCATCACAAATGATTAAGAGGACATTTCTTTAATGTTGCCATCTGTTAACTAATGTGGTTTAGATGGCATTAGCAAACAAAAGAAAACTTGAATCTTAACTCATATGCGGATAGCCAAAACCATCATCAAGGTATTTCAAATGAATTTTTATGTTTCTTTGTTGATGGGAAAGATTAAAGATTTGATGCTTAGACTATAACATGTAGAAAGAATCATAGGCAACCTTAAATCTTGGAGACTATCACAAGTAAAAAAGGGGAAAAAAATCCGAATTCCAAGTATTTCCCATATTCTTGTTCAAAAGATCCATTAGCAAAATCAACTCGCAATATCAATTCAAAGTTGACAACAATGGTCAGTATGAAGGTTTCATCAAAAAATAAATATGGTCAGCATGAAGAACATTCATACAACATCAGGAAAAAAACTATGCAAATATCTCCAAGATTTCTTGCTACTCAGACTCTTCCTACCCCAAAAACAACTAATTCAAAGAAGAAAAAGAAAAACAAACATTTCATTGCAAGAATGCAAAGAGAAACAAAAAATCCAATGACTTTGGATAAAGTCAATGACATCAAAGTCTTTCCATATCACTATAAGCAAAAGCAACATAAACCCAGATAAGCAAAACCCCTACATTTTTACATCCGATACATTAAAAATGATAAGGAAATTAAAAAAAAAAAAAAAAAGGAGAGAAGGAGAGAGGGACCTTATAGTGAAGGGGAACACCAGTGTTAGGACCAATGCCCTTTTCACCAGTGCAAAGGGCCCTGAAGTTCTCTGCAGTTTTGGGTACTACATCATTGTACAGTTCCACTATTATCCTTCCTTCAAGCTCTTCTCCTATGCTTATATCCAAATAACACCTCGGCCTCCTCATCATCATATTCATAAGTCTCTTTTTCCTTTCCTTTTTCTTTTACTTTCTCTTCCCCTTTCTCTTTCTCTTTCTCTCGGTTGCTACATAGTTTTTATGTTTATATATAGAGAGAGATAAAAGTAAATTACCTACTCTTTCCTTCTCTCTAGAGACTTCCTCTCTGTAAAACCCTAGTCCCGCTTTATTTTTTTAACTTAAGTTAATTATTCCAAATATAAAAATGGGGGTCTCTGACTCTTTGGAGTTCGGGTTAGCAGCACCGGTCTCCGCCTCTCTTCTCTCTCTCCGCTTATTGTTTTTCTTTCTTTCTTTTCTTTTTGTTTTTTTCATTCATGACCCAATCCCATTTTTTCCACTTCTCTTTGAATTTGCTTCCAGGAGACTGATTTTTTGTGGGTTTTATAGTTTTACCCTCTACTTCATCTTCAAGTCTAGGACATTTATTGGCCAAACTTAATAAATTCTTTGCATGGATTTTCCTATATATAGTTCTATTTCTGTTATCAGTAAGAGTTATTTATGGTGGAATTAGATCAGATTTTTGTCCATTTTAATCTCATACACTGGCCACTTTTGAAAGCTAGGTTCCTACCTAAATCCATGTTACAAGTGGTAGTGGGTTAGGTCATGAATTATAAGTTACTCAAACGCCCTATATTACTACTACTAAGTGTATTTTCCAGAAATCATGAGTTAGGGCATGAAGCACATTACCCAAACCTCATTTCCAGGACGAAAACAACCCCCCCTTTTTTTTTTCTAATTCTTCTTCACTTGGGAAGTCAAATTTTTAGATTTAATTTAATTATTTTTAAATGATATTATATTAAATTAAAATATTTTATATAATCAAGTAAGTTTATATATCACGTCAAGTGTTTAAAAATATATGAATAAAATATTTTAATTTCATATTAAATCGATAAAAAATTTTACAAAGATTATAAATGCGAACGATGTAACTTGCATATTCTATTATATTAATTTTTTCAGAGAAAAAAAGTTAGATATAGGTGTATTTTATTATGATGAAAAAAGAGCCCTTCAATAATATAGGTAAATAATGAATTGTGAAAAGAAGATAAAATAGATTGAGGTGGTGGGACTCAAATAATGAAGAAATCCATCCAAAGTTTGATGTAGGAGAGTACAAAGGGCAACGGAACTGACAAGATTTGTTTGTTTTTAACAGCTTTGGGTACACCAGCACACGGAGATGTCAACCAGGATCCTTCTTTTGTATTACACACAGAAATCCTGGAATCTTTGCTGCTACCTTATCTTATATATAATTTAATTCATCAGGTAAGGTGGGATAAGCTGATAAAATCATTAAACATAAGCTCAGATTGTGCGCACTACGCACAGATGTGTTAACCTGTCCATGTAAGTTGGTGAAGCTGCACCATTTTTGGAGTTTTTGTCTTTGTTATCGTCGTCTGTTTCCAACAACAGTTTCTTTAAGAGAAACATTTTCCTGACGACATTGCCTATTCTTCTTTGCTAATTGGAATGAACCAAGTGACCCACTATACAAAGAGGAGATTGCCTATCTATTATATATTACTAATTTTCCCTTTAAATTTGGGAGAAAAAAGAAAGGCTATTGTATAATAATAAGAGCCTAGTGGACGTGGTATTAGCTTAAGATTTATCGCCTAAATGCCGTACAGTTGGAATAAACTTAAACCACCCAAATTTGGTTTTCGACGAGGATTGGAGACCAAGGCCATGATTTTAGCATTGCTAAGTACAATGCCTATGTTACGCCCACTAAAAACAGTAGTTTCTTTTTCTTTCTTTCCAATCTGATTCACTGCCAGTGGTATGCAGCTCAAGAGAAGCCCACATAACCACTCCTAGTGGGTCCACTGAAAAGGCCGACACAATGGCAAACCCAATTTTCTATTGGGGAACTCGTAGCAGCCACTTATCCAGGGCCTGTTTTCTTCGGATGTGTAAATTGAGTCCACGCAAGAATGACTCAGTCATTGCCATTTCCCACTTTCAATGGCAAATAAAGCAAATACGATTTGTAATTTTGTGTGTTGATGCTGCATTAGATCACTTATTTGACTAGAGAAATGCTGTGGGGCTTTGAGAATGGAAACATGACGGAAGTTTATATAGTGATACGTTTGGAAGTTTTCATGGAAAAATAATGGATGGGATTCGAGACGGGCTTTGCATCATCCACCCTACAGATGCAACTTACTGATTGATTAGGTGTTTTTGCCCCTGAAAGATTAAAGGAAAGATCAAGCAAAGGCAATCAGATTATTCACAGTGAAAGTGATACATAAGTTTTCAAGTCTAAGATAAGATACATCATGCTTTACGGATATTCGTTTTGATATGCGGAGAGTTGGCCACCATGGGCAAAAAGAAGACCTTGAAAGCATAAGAGAAGCCAAGCTTTTTAGATGGATGAAACCATTTTCCATAGAGAGATTAAGCACTGGATACGGCTACCTGAATGTGAGGTTCGAGCCTACAAAAATTCTCTCTCGAAAAAGGGCAAGAAAAGTAAGCAAAGATCATCCCTCCCTTTCAAACAACAGCCACAGGCCATGAAAGCCCAATTTTCACCATTCCTTATCGGGCTTACAGGTCTAGCATATTTCGGCAGTGAAACTGTCTTTCACGATGTTGACATGGGCTGAAAATAACAAAGGCCAAGAAAGCCCAATATTTCCTCCATAGAGGTCACCAGGCATCAACCCAGCAACAGCCAACAGGTTTTGTCTGATTGGTAGCAAGGCCTCCAGGCTCCTAGTCTCCAATTTTCTTGAGGAATTCCTTCCAGCATATTTGTTTTTACCTGCACAAAGTGAAATTCCCATAGTGGAAAAGCAACTATAGATAAGATCACCTCTATAAAAAGCTATCAGCTGGAGACATACTTGATCTAAATTATTCAAAGAAAGAGTAACACTAATCACTGCTGATAATATAATTTAATCAACCTCTTAACAGAGTGGTTAACCAATCGGGCTCTCCCGGGAGTGGTTTGCCCATTGCAGAAGTTGCCACTCCGAGATATGACTGACAGCAGAATCCAGGAGGTGGACAGGAACTAAATGGAAAGTATGAAGGAAAAATAAATAAAGAAAGGACAGTACAGATTTGTACCCAGTAACTGTCCTAGGGAGAGTCAACTTTTTTCACCACTTGAGCTGACAGGTGATAATGGTCCAGGGAGGTAACTGAGACAAAAGCTGCCCAGATCACATGCTTTTTTTTTTTTTTCCAAAATCAATCGTGTGACCCCCTTAACCTCGTGATGCTACCGATATTTACCATCCTACAAAATGGGTTTATCCCTGTCAAATTTCCCCTTAATTTTTGACTAGAAAGGGGCAAGACAAAATTTTCTTGTGCCCACTTTGGACCCACTTTTTCCATCTGTCTTGCACCATTTTTGATCCTTTTGTTTGATGAGAAAAATACCCAGTGAATTTGGTGATCCATTCGAACCGACTTTCTAGTCAAACTCACTGTTTCACGTGAAGCAAAAACAGACATTGCTTTCCTATAAGTTTTCACATGCCAAATACAATGAAAAAGTTATTTTGATATTAACACTTACCCAAATGATAGCACAGTAGTTAGTAGTTTAGAGAAGAAGAAAAGCAGAACATCAAGCATAGGTACCATTTAAGAACTTAACAATGTCAGTCCATGTTTTCAACTGTGGTTCTTTCCATGATGATTTCTTTGCATCTATTTGCTAGTAAAAAGTAAAGCAATTTAGATATTACATTATTTTTTAAAAACGTAATAAAAACAGACAAGACATTAAATATAAATTTCTTTTTTAAGTGTCTAACTGCATTGGCTACCATTCTAGGAATAAAGCAGACCAATCAATTTGCATTGGAATAACCAGTTTTGTGTTTTGTCTGAACAGCATTGACAACACCAAATTTCTCACCATTATTTATTAATGGCTCTCTCTCTGTCTTGGTTGGGGAACCCAGAGTCCCCAAGGTGGCATGACAGCCAAAATTCTACTGTCTCATGTTGCTAACAAAGGAATGTGAACTTTTAAAAATGCAATCTGTGTGGGAGTGCAACTTAAGAACAGTTGATGCAGAAACAAAAGAGGAAGGGAAAGAGAATCCAATGGAAAACCCAACAGAAAATAAATGAAGACAATAATGAGGTATGCAAATACACCAAAAAGCTGAAAGACCCAACAAACTATAAAGCAACGCTCAATCTTGCCATCAATGCAAATAATGAACATCTACCCAATTTCACAAATTTTAATTGTACATTCCAAATTTACCGTTCATAATAATTGTCATAATTATTACACAATAAAAATTCTCAAATTTTGTAAAAGAAAATACTAATTTATATACCCCTCTAAGATTACTTATAGTTTTTTTGTCAAAAAAATTGTTTCTTTCAATCTAATTATTGTCATGAATGAATCATGAAAGAACCCAAGAGAACAATGGCATTAACATTAAAAATTGACAAAAATCTAATTAAAAAAAGAAGAAGAGAGAATCCCATTTTTTTCACATACAATGAGAGTATAACCATGAAGGCAATAAAAAAAAAAAAAGAAACCCAAGAATATTAATAATCAAGATTCACTGCTACTTCCATGTTGCTTTTGTCCTTGAACTTGAGCTTGTTCGATGTCTTCTTCTTTGATCTCTTGTTGGGTCTCCTCTGCAGGCACCGCAACTGGCATCTCCTCCGTGGGCCGGGAAGGAGGAGGGTCGACCCGACCGTCAAGGCAAGAAGAGCATTTCCTCTCAACCCAACCTTCAAAATCGTACTGACCATGGCCCATGATAGGCCGCCCTGAACATAGCCTCCCAATCATACCGGCTATGACTCCAAGTATTGTGATCACTGCTAGAACCGCTATGACGGGTCCAACCGAACCGTGACCCGTATGGGCTGTGTAGGCTTGTTGGCTTACTCCTACGGGTGGTGGCTGCTGCTGCTCTACTGGTGTAGACATCACCAAGAACAAGAAAGAACTTCTTTAAAATATATGTATATTTGAAGATGTTTCTCTTTTTTTTTTCCTTCTTTTTGGGGTTTTTGAAGGGTTTAAGCTTCTTAGTTTGCAAAGAAGCGATGGAAAATGGTGACTTAGAAATGGGGTCTTCTTTTTGTTTCAGGCTTGGATCATGAAAAGCAAAAGAGAAAGAAAAGGTTACCAAAAAAAGTTTAATGGGGTTTTTAAAGGGTTTAGGGGAGAGAAAAGGGTGGAGTTAAAGAGGCCGGGGGGAAATGGAAAAAGTAGGGAAAAAGGCAAAATAATGTGCAAGGAGTTTCGTGTCGTTTGGTGTTAAACTGTTGCCAGAGCTTTTCTTCGAGGATTATTCAGTTAATGTTTTCATTTTCTTTTTCTTTTTCCAACTTAAGAGAGAGAATGTTCAGGGGGAAGGGGAAATGGACAAAACCCTTTTCAGATGGAAGAGTTTCCTCAGGAACTTTTCTGGTGTCCTGCAAGAAATACTGAAACTTCAATACCTACTTTTGCACATTTGTTTTAGGGACGACTTTTTTTAACCGTGTTTTTAAACTAATTTACTTTTTAATTTTAACCGCTAAGAGAAAAATTTTTAAACAAAATTATTTTTAATGAGATTTTTACATATTCAAGCGCCGTACTTTTTGTTTTTAGTTTCTTTTTTTGTTTCTGTTGTTAAACATCATTTTTTTATGATTATAAAAAATATAACAAATAAAATACTCAAAAGTAAATTATTTAAATTAAAGAGTTTTGGATAATATCTTTTTTTTTAAATCTATTTTATTTCAAACAGTAACTTTGATGTTGAATAAATTTTTAATACATTTTCATTTAGATATTAAATTTTTTTATTTTAAATATTATTTTTATTAAAAATGTGTTTAACTCTAAGAGTTTATGTTCTAATAAAATATAAAAATAAAGAACAACTTACATGTTATATTTAAAAAATATTATTATTACATGCTGTGATAAAAAAAAATATTATTACAATTGAAGAAAAGTTATTGCACGTTTTTTACTTTTAAGAGCTTATATTATAATGAAATATAAAATTATAAGTTACACATCATTTTTAATAAATGTTATTGTTATAAAATGACATTGCAAATCTAAGCAAATGTTACATACCAAGATTTTAATAACAGATGTTACACGTTAAGGTCAAAGTTTTAACACCAAATGTCATACATTAAGATCAAAGTTTCAACACTAGGATATTATACTCTAAAGTCAAAACTTTAGTACAAGATATTATAGGTCAAAGCTTCTTTATTTCCATTGAGGTTACAAGTCAAAGGTATGCGTTATCATACTTGAACTATTAAAAAACTTAACATCTATAAATCCAAGAACTTATTGTTATTCATCATATCATGCTTTTTGATATAAAATTTGAATATGCGAAAGCGAGAAATAGATAAAAAAAAAATTTGTGAATGTAAATTAATAAATTTAAGAATATGTTGTTACTTTTCATGTTATACTTTTTGGTTTATAAATCGAAAACGATATAACGAGAGATAGATAGAGAGATGATAATGGTAGTAAAATTAGAAAGAGCTTGATGGTTAGAGAGATAAATAAAAAGCATAAGGAGAAAAATTGAAAGAATTAATTTGTTTGAAATAGTTTTAAGAATATTTTTATCATTTTATAGTTAAAATTAGATAAAAATGAATAACTTTATATTAAAATTTATTTTTGAAATGAACTTATAAGAAGAGCATTTTTCACAAATTTATCTTTATTTTATAAATATGGAAAAAGCCCGAAGGAACTTCCATGGGTAAATGTCCTCTATTTATGAGCTGGAAACCTCTGTGCTTGGAAAAGTGAGTATTTTCACCTACAGTACTCCACTTTTAGCGATGCTAACTTTCAAACCATGAATAGTAGAGTGAATATCTGCAGTCTAAATGCATGCCTGAACATTATTTTTGTATCACATCCATTACTAGACTTCAGGATTTCCCCTCTTTTCCAGTTTTTTGAATCCAAGAGCTCACATAAGTGTAGTGCCTTTAGGAAATTAAGCTTTGTTCTCTTAGTATAATAGAAAGTATTCTTTCTGGTGCTGTCTTCATCTTGTTCAAATAAAGTGCTCTCCAACAAGGAAAAAAAAAAAATTATGGAGCTTCTTTTACTTCATTTCTCTACTTTCTATGGGCCTAAGCTGCCTTGCTCCATCAGGCAACTCATTATTAGTTCTTCAAAGTTGTTTTTGTATGCTTTGCCTTTGTTAAAGGTCAAAAAGTTAATAACATTATTTTTTGATTTATATTTTTTAATCTTTTGGATTACCAAAAAGTTAAATAATGTTGAAACTTTAGGCCAATTGATCCATCTCTTTCTTGCTTTTAGTTATGATTAATTTTTAAAAAAAATCACGTCTCTAAAGATTGGGAAAAAATAGTTGTTAGCAACAAATGATGCATTTTGGAAGGTATTAGTGTTAATAACTAGATAAGCATCAATAATTATGTTGGCTATGGGGAAGATAGGGAACAGACCAATAGTTAGTGCTTGATTAAACATGGCTAGTAGGACAATCACTGACAGGTTATAGTGTCTTGGACCCAATAGTTTCATGATCATAATTTTTCTTTTAATATCGAATATTGGGATTTCGAATATCAAGAAAAAAATGGTGAAGTTTGAGTTTGTTATAGAAGAAAAAGGAAGGAATTATACGACTTCTACAAGTTCAGGGCAGAAATAGTAATTTCCAATTATGTTGCAATTATGGTTCCATGGGGATTTAATGTAGCATAAAAGGGGCTGGTTATGGACAAATATATTCAATGCTGCACTTGTTTGAGCAATATTGATGGAAAATGATTGAATGATGAATAATAAGAGGGACATCAAAAGCAGTCCAAAAAGGGAGCCAAAAATTTTCAAGTCTAGCAAAAGGGCTAAAATCTTGAATGTTTTAGACTTCTAGCTCTCTTGGAGCTTCCCCTCAAGGATGAATTTTTTTGAAGCTGCAGGTCTGTGTCTAGTAGACACCACACTACACAGATAAGTTGTCAGAGTGGAGAATCTAATCTGAAAGCAGAGGATACATCTCAGAGTGATGATGATGATGAAGATAATGATGTTGATGATTATGATAGTTCATGATACACAATACTTCTGATGCAGTCAAATACACCAAAACAGAAACAAGAAAAAAAAAATGGTGGTGTTTTTGAAAGACAAGGACATAGATCTCAATGGGGCTGTACAAAGGTTGGTCAGGCATCCAACAGCTTTTCTTTATATTCCTTTTTGAATCCAAGCACTCATTGTCGGCTTCTTTATTGAATCTATGTGCATTCGAGCAGCTTAATTTTCTCCTCAGAACTCAAAATGAAACCTGACGTTGATCCTAAGCGAATGTGGAAAGCCAAAAGGAAAGGGGAAAAAGAAAGCATAAAATAAAATATGTAGATGAGCTGGGTGCAATACCGAGTTCTTTGTGTTCATATTGCCTCTGGGAGGTGCATTTTGTCAATCTAACCTGCCAAGATTATATATTTGAACCCAAAAAAAAAAAAACTCAAATACTAGTGTAAAGATAGTTTTTGTTCGATTTTTCTGATGGAGCAAATGGTGGAATCATCCAGCTGAGATAAGAACACCAAATTATTAATATATTCACAACCCTTCTTGGTGCATTGATTGAACTAGATAAGTTCCATACATAGACCAACATTTCAAATACTAGCAATTTATAAGTTCACAGACCCGCACTTCTTTCTAATTTGTCCCTTCTTCCCTGTGAGTACACCGAGATTACCAAGCTTCGCCATTGATGTGGTAAAATCATTCCTGAAAAGGTAAAGATTCATGCTATAGGAATTAACCATTGCAGCAGTTTTTGGATCCTGCATTAGTGCTTGATCGGATTCAAGAAGCCCTGCGTTGTTAACAAGGTTTGTGTAATACATATTGTCAAATCTATAGGTACTTGCAGAGTCAAGGGGAGCGAGATTGGTGTTTGAGGAGTCTACGTTCGGACACATGCTTTGCAAGCTACTGAGGGCTGAAGCATCAAGTGTAGGGTCAGGTCTACCAGTGCCCTGGAAGTTGAAGAGTCTTCTCTTGAAGGTAAAACATTGAGCATAGCCTATGGTATGAGCTCCTGCGATAGACACAAAAAAGATAAGGCATCTATATCAATTAAATTTGCCATGATTAAAATTTATTGCAGAAATGACATATTTAATGCTGTATGTATGTGACAGTGTTAAGAATCTTAAATGTTTGACTATAGTTTTTGGTGATGCTTCATGATCTGTACTAGTCCACAAGACCACCACTATGCAAGAACTTTTTCACTTTCAAATGCCATGGAAATAGAAATGAAATTATTTGGGTAAGTCCTATCCATCAAGTCGTCTTTGAAAAAGGAAAAAGAAAACAATAGAATGAGAGTTTTAAGGCACATTGACTCTGAGCAATTTGTTAAGAAAAAGAACCTGAGAGGACTACAGCATCCTTGAGGTCAAGACCCTTTGATGTGAATTTGGCAGTGATATTTTCCATGGGCTCAATAGGTGATGGTAATTGTTCATTAGCTGCGTGCTGACTAGCAGTTGTTCCATCTCGTCGCCCTAGCAAGACTGGCCAGAAAGGCCCTCCTGACTGATAAGACAGAAATCGTAGAAAGGAACACAATTTAATTCATCTGAGAATTGATTTGCAGCTTACAAGCCATAAACATAAACATGTCAATTACCAAGACAACAGCTTCCCTTGCTGCAAGAGTCAATATATCCACACAGGACACGGTTGATGGGCAAAATCTTTCAACATCTGCTTTTATATTGTCAATGACTTCGAACCCTCGAGCAGAGTTACGGTTTGGAAAAGCATTCTTCTCGCCCTGGAAATTTTGTGTCATCAAGAAGCACCGATGCATCACAGCCCTATGCCAGAAAGAAAAGTTCTAAGCAAATTTAAGTCTTCATACCAGGCCGATTTAGTAAACACTAGACAGTGAAATATATTATACACTGCAAAAGTCCATGTAACATGAATGATACGTTTGACTAATGATATTAATGTCCTAATTGAGAATCTCAATTTTGTATATTTATCATGTTTTCTTGGAAATTAAAATCACAAGGATAAATGATTAAAAACGTAGCAATTGTTCTATTTATTAAATTGACTCCAAAGATAACCTTAGGCTCTGCTTGATTAGGGAAGTTGTAATGGGCAAGCAAGTTCTAGAAAGAAAGTGAAGTAAAAGGAAGAAAAGAAACAAAAAATAATTTCTCTGCAAGCCTTTTGTTTCTAAGAAAAGTTTTTCTGTGAAAGTTGGAAGCTTACTGTAAACTATAATACTACTATGTTGGCATCCCCCCTCTGTCTCTCTCATGAATGTAAAAACCAGCTTATAGGTTCTAAAGTGGACCCAATCTGAATGTAATAGGATGGGGATTCCGTGTTGGTAGCACCAAACATAAGATATGACCTCAAGCAAAAGCAAAGAAGTTTCCTGCAAAAAAGCGGTCTACTGTAGGGCTTTCTCATTTTCCTGATAGTGAAACATGCAGTAAGTAAATGACAACAGTTTTAGTTTCCTTTTCCTACCAATGACATGGCACATTTTAATCTTTGGCTTCAATATGGTTCTGATAAGAGATTGAATTATAAAAGCAAATGACATAGACAAGCAAGAGGTAACAGATTCATAGGTGGTTACATTTACAAAACAATCATGAAAGTGCAATCGGAGGAGGGACGCAGCTATCCTGGTATCATTCTTGTAAGCTGCCCAGACACCAGACTTAACCATGCTTGACAAGCGGGGGCATGATCTATCATAAAACCGGTAATCAAGCTGGCCATTTGCAGAGTGATATGGACAGACAAAGGGGAAAAGGTACAAGCATACAAGGAAGGGCAAAGTGAAGTAGGAGAAGAGTTTATGACCCATGACTGAAGATGCAAAGATTAATCTGATGATCTATGATTAAGTGGTGGAGATTTATATGCAGAAACAATGGAAGGTAGTAGTGAGTTTATTGGTTAAGCTTCCAAGGTGGACATGACACTATGGTGGTTTATTCCTACTGGCCACACCAGGACTAAAGCATCATTCCAGTTGTTTAAAGGTTATAACGATTAAGACCTGACGACATTCTCTGTTTTAACTCTTCGTTACTTTTTTTTCCTGCTAACCAGGCATTTATTCTATTGAGATGGCATAGGAATGCCTTTCATAGGAAATTTCGAACGCGAGACATGGATCATTACAAGCACTAAGAAAGTGTGGCTCATAAAATGGCCCATGATCCTTTCAGAAAACTTCTGGTAATATTATTACAGTCACTGCTCATATGATGTTGGAAATTTTTATCTGAAGAGCACTCAAGCACTTTCTTGTCAAGTTAGAAGATGATTCACCAATGAAATTACAGCCGGCTAGAACATTACTTTATAGTTAGAACATCTAAAATTACAAGCAGACTACTTCTTTTTGAAATTAATGGCTCAAACAGAGGGAGTCAAATTAGCCAATGTCTTGTAGATAATCTTTTTGACAACTTCCAGGAGCACAACAATTTTAGCAGTGCTGCACGGGTCTAGATGCATGATGATAGCTTCATTTTTGTTTTATCTCCAAGCATGTCTAGTGTATAGTCATGGGCACTATTTGGCTTTGTTGAAGTACTGTGATGTGGTATTTTTAGTTTTCTAGTTCACTATTTGATTTCTTTCAGGTGTCTGTTAATAAAATGGATTGACCATTTGTTCTATCCTTTTACTGCACTCCAGTGATTTTAATCAATGAAAAACCATTTTGGCTGAGAAAAAAAAAACAGAGGGAGTCAAAAATTGGAGCTAGATATTTTATTTGATGAACTTTAACTGATGCTAACCTAAAGCTAACCAGGATCTCACCAGAAGAAGCTTAGTCTGGATTCATAACTTATTTATTATTGATTCATCTGGACTCATTCACAAAAATTTAATCTACAGTAAGGAAGTTACTTGTAACATAACTTGGTCAAGCTGTGGCAGGACAACATATAAGAATGGCTAGTTCCTGAAAAGCTGATAATGGGATAATGATATATAGGAAACTTTGTAAACCACATATTTTTTCTACACAAATTCATCATAGACCTAATTTCTGCAATGTTTATGCATAAAACTTTGTTGTGATTGGCAGGACATAAAGAAAACAATAAAGTAGTCCAGGAAAGAATTCAAACACGTGCTCAGGAAAGTCCAAAGTATGATTGTATGACTAGGAGCTCATATTTAAAAAGCATGCGAAAGAATTCTGCACAAGTCAACTTCAAAAAGATAAGGCACCATTGATGCTCCATTAATCTTGTATCAGCCTAGTAACAGTGGAAGTACAAGTGTCACTGTGAAATGTGAACTGTGAAGCAGGAGCATAAAAATGATATTTCCACAAGCACTTTGCATAAATTTTATGTGATTGCACTTCAGTAGGTTATCCCAGATAATTAATCATAAGAGCAGGAGCACCACTTCAAAATGAGTACTGCTATTTCATAACATGTATCTTTGATTTGCTTAATTCCCTTTTCAAATTCCACTGATCAGGTAAGAGATTATTTTCATCCAAAAAGTCAAAAAAGTAGAGACCAAAATGAAGAAAGCTGTTTCTTTCCAGTTATTGGCCATCAATTTAAAATATCTGGTGACTGCAGGTTGCTCTTACCTCTTAATCCACCCAGGGTGAAGTAGCCACAAAAGTATGGCCATACTGGTTAACCGGGAAGGATTCTTGTGTTGCAGATATATGCAGTTTGATTATGAGGAGGCACAACTACTGGTAGTGTAAGGAGTTTGGTTATTTGTTTCTTTTGGGAGGAAGGAATATTCTACGAATGAAAAGAAATAGCAAGCGGAGCAAAAAGAGAGAATATGTGAAATCTGATAATGGAAACTTCCCGTCAAAGCGGAGTTGACCATGTAAATGCCCTGTGCTGAATATATATATATATATATATATATATATATATATTGGTATATTAACACTGGCCTTGATTTATAGATTTTTTTGTTTACATAAACACGCTTGCAAAGGGTAAATAGAAAAAATGGATGATCTGAGATGTACAAAATCAACAATAAAAAAAAATGCTAAATCAGGTTGATCCAACAACCCAAAGAAACTTTGGTTCATTAATAGATCAAACAATCCACAGAAACTAAAATCAAAGTGGCCCATGCAGGTCTCGAACCTGCGACCTTCGCGTTATTAGCACGACGCTCTAACCAACTGAGCTAATAGGCCAATTGAAATAATTTTTAATTACTAGCTAAAGAACCTTTACTTTTGGATGTTTAGTTGGTAAATGGTTTGTAATACTCAAAACTGGTGAAAATTGTGTTGTGAGGTTGTTTGGTGCTTCAATACTTCTTCAGTGGAAAAAAGTAATTAAAAGAATGCCCTTTCTTCAAATGCTTATTGTTGAAATTATTCTCACGCATTTGTGTAAGTCTGGTTTGAAATGCACCATTATTATTATTATTATTATTATAAATAAGGGGTATGCACATATGGAGGCAATTCAAATGTTTCACGATTAGAGAAAGAGAGAAACAGATGTAGCCTTTCAATTTCATTATTACAAATTTAAAACAGAATACTCAACATAACCCAGAAACCTGGTGTGCCTGGAGAAAATTGTTACCATCAAGTAGCTACAAACAGTACTAAAACTATTCACCTCGAATTATTGAAAACATATTATAGGCCAGACTATGCATGGCTGCTAAATCATTTCCTACCTTCAGGAAATGCAGAGCCCATTCAGATACTAGTTGGTTGATATATAGAATGGAGAAAAAAAGGAAAAGAAAATGAAAAAGAATGCGCAATCCATCACTCCAAAGCTGAACTTATTGGCTTGCCTCGCCCCATGGTGAAGCCCCTGGTTCCATCCGGCATTCTTGGGCCCTTAGACGTCTGTTTGACAGACGCTTCACATTGGACTGCACTGCCAGGTTGAGGAGATGCAGCAATCAGGC
>NW_018397261.1:5835372-5868290 GCF_002168275.2 Theobroma umbraticum
GTGGTTTTGAACACGCCCGCGGCCCTTTCCACGGCCTTTACCCCACCCCTTTTTCAATCCTACTGCATTATCCTGATCAGCCAACCAGAATAGAGGTTTTTCGTGAGCTTTATGGCAGAGTAATCTGACGAAAATATGCTTCAAACAAAATGCAAATGGTGAAACAACATTGATGCTTACATTATTCTCAATTGCTTCTGCAATGTTTGACAGAGAGGAATCTTCAGAGTATTCAGCGACTGGTGATTCATCTTCATCTAAAACGCCATCAAATTCTGATTTTCTGCTTTTCAGAACAGATTTTGGCTGCGTTTTTCATTTCAAAATTAAAAAGTTGTAAAGGTTTCTATTAAGCAGAAGAATGTAAACAAATCACACTTTAAAGACACAATACTTATAAGACATACCGAGAGTCTAAGCAGCAACCTTACTCGGAGCCCCTTTCTCCAATTCCTTTCATCATTTAACTTGTCAACCTGGTGAAATAAGTAAGATCTGAATGGCATTGCAAAAGCGGTAACTCAAGAATAGAAACAATCAATTTCAACTACAAGTTCTAGCAGCATTGCTGCATTAGCATACCGCTTTCTCAGCAATCTCTGTCGACTCATACTCCACAAGTGCATGTAGCTTGATCGAAATGGAAAGAAACAAGAAATTATGAGGGAAATTGTCTTATAATCTCTTGGCTTAAATAAGTAAACCAGGTTTGATTCCAATCTTCATACCTTGTTGCACATAAAAAAATCGCTTTTAGAGCGGGAAGAATTGGATTCCTGGGGATGACATATCCGGATGTTCTGCACACTGTATCACAGATATACTATTAGTATGCTGCAAAAAGAAACCTTCAGGGCATACATCATACAAGAAATATAATTGAAGTAATGGTTAACAACCTCCCAACGACATTAAAAATCTTGTCAAGGTTCTGATGGGAGTGATCTTCAGGCAAATTCTCAACAATAACAGTACGAGACTGCAAGAGGAAAAAGGGAAGGTTGCATCATACAAAAAGTGACCCAAAAAACCTGAAGGAAAACAGCTTGTCATTTTGGGAATTTCCAATATCTTACCGCCACTTCCTCTCTCTCTTTTTCAGTGAAAGGGTGTTTACGTTTAACCTTCTTACCATCGTCACTCACAACCTTTCAGGCATGTAGGGAAAAGGAAAAAGAATAAATATCACTTTAAAAAGCAAAATGCAGAGAATGCTGTAAATTAGATTTTTTTCAGTTCAAAAAGAATAAACTAAAGAAATAATCACCAGCTTTGAAGAGGACCGAAGTGCCTGGGCTAGCAACTGGTTGTTAGTGATGAGGGACTTGATTTTCTTCATAGAAGCAATAAAAGATATGGACACTATAGCAGAATCAATATTTATCAGTGAAAACTCTTTTAAATTAAAATACAAAAACAATTGCTGGAGTCTTAGGTTCAATTTAACCATACTCTTCAATGGTCCTTACCATAACCTTCAGGATCTTTACTTATTTGCTTTGACAAAGATTCATTCGCTAGAAGACTCATGTCATTGAACTGGTATTCCACCTGTTTTATACACAGTATTGGGATCATACTATTTTCACAGTGTGAATAGAGAAAAAACTTATTTGAGATTCACACAAGAAAAACGGAAAACAAAACTTCCATCAGTTCCAATAGTGAACATTTTGATGATAGCAACAAGAGTTTTTTGTTATGAGGAAGAGTTCCTCTTTGATAAATTAAAGAACAAATTCAAGAAATTGTCCACTTGTAGAACCAGACATGTACAAATGATTTGAATCTTTATTAAATCCGGAAAACAGGAAAGTCAAACAAGCAGATGAACTTTGAACACAATCTAAAACTGACAAAGAGTCAAGAAAATAAGCACTAATCGGTTATGCACTTTTGCCCATTATCTCCCTGTTCTACCAGAACCAAATTTGCCAATCTAAATAAACATTTCATTTCTCTAGCTTGCAATTTCAAATAATGTCAGTCAGATCATATCAAGAAAGAGAAAGATGCAAAAGAATCAAAACCGATGGCATGCATCGAATGCATCGATCCATTTATTGATACAAGAAATAGGACAATGGCAAATCCTATTCTAAGAAGCAAATCAAGAAATCAACTAACATAACAAAGAAAGAGAAGAGAACCTGTCTGATGATCTTTTGGCGTAGATCATCTGTAAGCAAATTCTTGGAAGAACAATTGGGGATTGGAAGATTAGGATTAGAGATCAAATAAGCAGCAGGTTCTTGGTCACCAACAAAGAACCAATCAGACCCACCAGCACCACCAAGATAGTGGAAACAAGGGTAATAATAACCCGATAAGGGCATCTGGGTATGAGATCTAGGCACGAATTCTGGTGCCTGCGCATTGAATTGGAACGTCACACTGTTGCTACTGCTGCTGCCATTGCTACTGCCACTATTACAACTAGTCGTTCTTTTCGCTGCCATGGCATCTTTCGTTTGAAACTTTTCTTGGGGTTCTTCTTTAGGCTTTTCCTCAGGTTGTGCCTGTGCCATATTCGTGTTTCTTTTGATCTTTTGTTCTTTGGGTGTTTTTTTTTTCTCTTACAAATTTACCGTCTCTCTGTCTCTGCCTGTCTTGGTTTGATTTTGTTAATGTCTTTGAAACTTCGATTTGATCATTCTCTCTCTCTCTCTCATTCTCTCTCTCTCCTGAAGTTTAGTAACTGTAAGTTTGATATTGAATCCACGTTTGGCGCCCAAATACGGAGAGGGAGAGAGAGGATTTCTTACACATGACCGTTGCTTTTGGGTTTGACCGGTTTTTTAAGGTTTGGAATTTGCCACAATCAACACCAACCTTGCTTTTCTCTCTGTGTTTTTCCCTTTGCCAATCCAGCCCCTCAAGCTCCGTGTCTTGTGTGGGCGTTGTAGCTATTTGCAGAGGAGGATTCGCACTTGTTTACATTATTACATTACTTCTCATTAACTAAAATTACTACATTTTTATTCAATACTTTTAGAATTATTACATTAATAATTAATTATTGTCCTTTCCTTCCAGATTAGGATATAATTTGGAAGACACACTGTGCGCGTGTGGATTTGGAAAAGAGTCGGCAAAATGGGCTCCAGACTAGGTTAATCCAGGGAACCCAACTAAGCCTACTAGATGGCAATTGGGTTCAACACGTAGGGCCTTAAGACAGTCAATGCCTCTTCCCAAATTTTGGGGTCAATTTCTAGCTTTGGGCCTAACTTGCCAGGGAAGAGATTCTGAAAAAAGAAAGGAAATTTAAGTAGTGTTTCCATCATTCTCTTTTAAGTAAAATAAACTTGATTATCACTTTCCTGCACAATGATCTCAAGTTGGATTCCATATGCTAGTAGGGGTCTAGCCTTAACTCATGGAATTCTGTTTATGATTTGTGTTGCATGCTCAATTAATTTGTGACATGACTGATCTTTTAAATAAATATTACTACTACTGTTTGGAAAGTTAATTTGGGTTTTCAGTGATTGATACCTAACAACCTACCAACCCATATAGGCATGCAATCACAAGCTCCAACCTCTGTACTTGATGTTTGGGCGCGCTGGGAACAATCACAAATTTTCTATTGTTTGTGGTTTAGGAAATCAGCAAAATAAAAAAAAAATAGTGTCACTAGAGGACAACTTGGCTTAATAAAAGGCTTTAGTTTACCATAATATGCTTTGGATTACATTGATGATTGAACTCATGTTGCTTGCCCTGGCATAGACAAGGTTAAATATTCTAAATATTGATGATTACAGAGCAGTGCAAAAGTAATATTACTTTGTGATTTGTGAACAAAGATCTCCTAGCTGGATAGAATTTTGAAGAAAGCTTAAGTTCTGTTCTAGTGTGTTACTGGGTTGGCCTTTTCCACCAAATTCTTTCCTTTCCTTTCCTTTTAAAACTTTCATGATTATGCTATACCCATCTTAGGGATCATGATCCTCCATGGCTGGTCTTTGAAGGAATCTTTGATAGGAATGGTTTTCCTTTGGTGGACCAAGCGCAGCTTGCCCATGTGAGGGAGCCAATGTGCTTAGCTGCTGCATCTATTCTGTTCACTATCTCCTTACTCTTAAAGGAAAATATAATACTTTGGGTTGGATTTCAGAATGTAATCAGTTAACCCTAAAAAATATATATATATATATTAATTAACCCTATCCAGAAAGAAAATTTAATGAGAGCTTCCATCATTTTCACCCACTTGTTTCACCAAACCAATTTATGCAATATATATATACATATATATATATATATATATAAATTTTTACATGATAAAGGTGGACCTCTCACTGTGGGCTCCTTCATTATGTCTTGTCCACAAGATTCTCTCTATTATTTTGCTTGTGAGAGTGACTGTTTTGTCATGCTCCCAGATAAACATTACAACTGATTGTGTTTTTGAAGTGGGAAATGACTGGATTAGGTGAAAGGATAAAATCTGGGTGTTTTCGAACAATTTGACTAATTAAGATGTTGTTTGCAGACCACATAATTGCATCAGCTGCTTCAAAAACTATCTGAAATGATAGGCTGATCATGCCTTTTTAATCATACATGTATATCTGATGATGCATGCATATTACTGAAAACAGAAAGAAATAGCTTATTGTGTTGGACACTTGATGGAAGAAATGGCCATACATGGAAGAGAAAGGCCAGAAAATGGTTTTTGTTTGTAGCAGTCAAAACCCAATTATTGATTAAACAGCTATAATTAATCCAGTAGTTATCACATGAATTAGGATACTTGGAAGTTTTGGTATTGAATTCTAGACCAACAACTCCTCCATGAATATAGTTTCCATCACTACTTTGCATTGATCAGATAAGTAACCTGCAAATTAGGCCTAGGGTCATAATCGTTTTTGGTCAGGGTTTCTTGTTTGCCAAACAGTCCATCAATTGGGAATGGTAGACTGAGAAATTTGGTGAGCTAAATCTGGAAAGAATTTGCCAACTGTTTGTTTGTCACTCATATCTTTTCAGCTGTCATTAAAGAAAAGAAACTGCATCTTAGAATAATTGAGATTGTACATAATCCATAAGACAAATAAGGGAATAAGCACCCTAAAATCTTTTTTCCAAGATAAGTCTGGATACTCTGCTGTCTTCTTGTACGACCAAAACACTTTCACCCGTCAATCTAAACATTAAAAATTTGGAAATTAGTAAGGTCATCCAAATGTTGATGCCCATCCTTGTCAGTACCAAACTGACCTTGAAAGGACTGAACAATTGCCAAAACACCACTATAACCTATTCGGAACAAATCCAAGTATCTATAGGGAAGACCTGGTGAATCCCATGTGCCCCAGGGCTAAACACAGTGACCTACCAGATGGGGCAGTAGAAAAATGTGCGGTCAAGTCGATTCCTTGTTGGACCTTTAAAGGCTGATGTTCGCTTTGCTTAGTCTTCGAGGCCATTTCAAGGACTCGTACGCCGTATGAGAAAAAGGATTTGAGATTCTTTCCACGGGAAAAGTGGAGGGCAAGCATGTAAACAGAAGAATTAGCACAAGAAAGTTCTTTGTGAAAGCTGAAACCGATTGACCAACCAAATGGAATATCTCCGATTGACTGCTCAACTGCCCCGGATTAGGCAAATACGAGCGACTAACTACGTCAATTTTTTATTTTCTGGCTTCTCCATCGTGACTGTTTAACAAGATGAAAGCATTTACCAAGCTTCATCATTATCCTCAAGAAACTTTTGTGAGAGCACTCTCTCAACAGGTCTCAGTGAAAAACGATGAATGAATTGCCTTTGGATTGAGTTGGATAGGGGAGCATGTCAGGTTACTTGCAATTAAACTGCAGAAATACCTATCCAAAGGAAGCCATTTTAACGACAATTTCTTGGGGATTGTGGCATTTCTAAAACCTCAAAATAGTAGACAGCACTAGCAAACATAGGTTCAATCTAATGGAGACGCTATAGCTTTATGGTAAGGGAACAGCGCTCACGTTGCTTCCACGGAAAACATGGATCATAATTGGAATTCTTGTGCTAGTTCCGGAATAAAACAAAACTCAGTTCAAGATAGAAGGAAAGCTAATCCTGCAAAATTTAACAGCCTCTCTCATTTCTCAAGATCCTTCTCCTTTTATGGATTATATAGTAATAGTATATAATTTTTTATAGTCATGAACTCCTCCCATGTATACTTTTATCTGCAAAATTCATGGTGGATAAACTCTATACATCATCTTTTCCGGGTTTGTGAATATGGCTTTTCCAGCTATAGCCCTCAGACTTTGCATCTTCATCATCTTCCATACTGTCACCTCCTGTAGTGGAGGTCCCTCCAGTATTTGTGGCTAATTGCAGAGGACCTTGAGGAGAACCGGACTGAGAACTGCTCCCCTTTGAGGATTCTCCATACTGATCTTGGGACATCCACAGACCACTCCCCAAAACAACGACTGATTGATTAGCGGGGGTGGTTGTGGAAGGTGGAAGTCTTCTTGTGTGAAGTCTATATTTCTGGAGAGTCAGGAAAATTCTTCCATCAATATTCATCATCAAAACTTAAGAGAAAAAGCCAAGGATAAATAAAAACTTTAAAACCCAGGGAAATAGTAACACACAAGACATTTCTCTCTTTTCACGCCTTTCCAGAGATCGAACTACCAAGAAAGAAGAGGAACTAAGAACCCACCTGCAAATGACTCTTAACTTCATCATTGGTCAAACCATCTACTTGCATAAGTTCCCTAATCTGCTTTGGGGTGGCCACTGCAAAAGAAATAAAAACTGTGACTTAGAAACTTGAAACGAAAAGAATCAAAGAGTATATTGCCATCAAAATCAACACTCCAATCCCATGATCCCAACAGAAAAATGAATGCTACACAATTTCCAGTTTCTTATAGCTTTTATTCTCCAGGGTCTCAAACCAAATGAATTATACATACATAATTCAAACGCCTATCTCTTAGCCAGATTAAAAAAAATATTGTTCAACTGTAGTTTGTACTTTCCATCTCTGAAAAAAATCAGATAAGTGATAAAAGGAACAGAATCTTGCTACAAAGAGGTGCTGTTCTTGCAAGTCCAATCCTCTCATTGACCGAACTTCTTAATTCTTATCTAGGATAACTAGAGCAATAAAGAATCCAACTCAAGACAACAACAAAAATTAAATTGTCAACAGCTAAGTACATTTCTAATTGACGTTCATTTCCTCACCTTGAGAGCCTCCTAACTGCTGCAAGGCATTGACAAACCGGCGATGCAACTCAGGTGACCAGCACCTCCTTTGCTTCCTAGCAGTCTGCTGTTGTTGCTGTTGCTGCTGGTGGTGATGGGCCAGCGGCTGTGGTCCAGACCGAAAATTCGAGTGAGCATTGGGGGCAGAAGATGAAACTGCTCTGCTACAACTTGTCCTGGATCCTGTAGAACCTGATTCCTCTTTCAGATTCTTCATTCCAGGAGTCAAAAGCGTTAGTCCGTGAACTGGTATCTCCTCTTTTTCTTCTTTCCTCACCGCAAAACCCAAATTTGCCTTGAATGGCATAAATGCCCTCGCTGCTCCCCTGTTTTTACATCCTTGGAATGGATCTTCATCGTTTCTCTGTTGTAAACCAAGGAAACAATATTCAATCTTTAGCAAATTTATTTCATTACAAACTACGTCTTTAGCTTAAATGTGGTGTCCTTCATCTTTTTTTTTTTATTTAATCTTGAAGTACCTTAGTGTCTAGTTTGTGATCAGTGGAGCGATAATCATCATCATCAGTGTTCCAAAGCTGAACGGAACTCATCCAATTTTTCTTGTCTTTATTAATATTGTAGTTGTTGTTGTTAGGATCTTTATCCTTTTTGGCGGTAATTGACGCATCATCTTCTTCACTGTGTTTATTTTCCTTCTTGTCGTTCTTCAACGGAATAAATTCTTCTAAAATTGGTGCAACATTTCTTGTTACACATTGCATTGACTCCTCTTTCAAAGCTACAATCGCTGCAACCAAACAAAACAAATTCAAAATTGCATTAAATACATTAATTGCAATCTCAAAACAACCAAAACCCAAGTTAAATAACTAACTCCTTGAACCAAAACGATCAAAAAACCAAAAACCAAGTTACAGAAATGAACGTTTTCTGATCAAAAAAGAAAAATCTTGATCAAGAACTGGGATTTTTTTTCCCTAGAAAAATCAAAAGGGAACCCTCATTAATAAGAAAAAATAAAAGTGAGATTTAAATTGATTGAAGAAACGAACCATCATTCAGAAGGAGCATGCAAAGAGGAAGTTCACGTTTAAAAGCATCGATCTTTCTCATTTCTTCTTCCAATCCTTTGACAAAAGCATCGACTTTTGAAACCTTGTCAGAAACGTTTCCGACCATTGAAACCTCCTTGAGGAAATTACTGATCGTTTTGGGTACAAAAGTTGGTCTCAAATCCAAGCTCAGTTCTGGTGGAACCGAACCCATTTTCGATCCCTTCTTTGTTTCTCACAATACTTCTCCTTTCTCTGTTTCTTCCTCCCTTTCCTTCCTTTGGCCTTTTTGTTTGTCTTCTGGGTCTGTTGAAGCTAAGAAAATAGGGAGGTGGAATGAGGGAGGAAGGCAAATGGTGAGATCTATGGATGAATATATAGAGAGGGTAAAGAGATTTATTTATTTACAAATAATAATGTGTAGAGTGAGAGAGAAGTGTTTGTTGTTTGGAAAGAGAGAAAATGAAAAAAAAAAAAAAGTTAAATTTGGTTTCTTGGATTGGAGAGGAAAAAAAAACAAAGGAAATGTTGGAAGGCGAAGATTCTGTTTGCGGCTTTTGGGTTTTAAAGTCACTTTCGCATCGTCGCGTATTCTATCCATCGCTCGCCCATCCGTCCGAGTTCACTCACCCTTTTATCCCTAACACAGTAATTTTTTTGTTCATTTTTGAAATAAAATTGGTAATTTTGTATGTCTTTCCCTAATAATTGGATAATTTCCTTAATAAATGCACTTAGGGATAATTTAACAAGATAAGTAGGCTTAAGACTTTAAGGTCCAACATTTTAACTATGATAACCTGAACTCACCGGCTTTTGTATTTGTAATTTTTTATATGTTAATATTAACATTCAAATCACTTACATGATATATATGTTATAACGAGATTGGGACAGTACTATTACTTACATATTTCACGAGGTCAATCGAGGAGTCGATTGTATGGCAACAAATCATGAAGACTTCGAGATAGGCTTATATATTTTTGATGTTTCACCTTTAATATTTTCTCTATTGTATTAATAGATAAATTAGACAAATCATGACCTAAAAGAGTAAAAGTTAATGTTTTATTTAATTTAATTTCTTTTTTATAAAAAAATTCCAATTACTCTTTTTCATTTTAAAGTAAATATTTATTTTATTTTAACAATGAAATATTAACCCAATGATCGGCATATGTGAATTGAATTGGAATCTCTGTATCGTACACATAGTACCATAACTTTTATACTTATACCACACTTGGCCTGCCTTTTTCCTGTTAAAAATTCCCTGCTCTCAATTATTATTATTTATACATTTAGCTGAAAATGAAAGGCTCCCATATTTAAAAAAAAAAAAAAACAGAATTTCCCCAAGTCATTATTAATGTAATTACCAGTACTTTGCTAAGTCATTAACCTTTCTCTCTCATTCAATTAATGTTTAAGCATCGTACCACCATTAACATTCATTATTCAACTGCTTCCTAATTGAATATACATACAACACAAATCCCTTTTACTGGCATTTGGAAAATGACATGGTAAGACTTTTATCGAAACTTTTCTTTGCTTTTTCCATGGATGGGTACTTGATCATTCAATCAAAACATTTTTTTTCTCTCTTTCAAAGAATCAATGGGTATTGAAATATTCTCCCACCAAAATCACAGTAATTTCAACATGAGAACTATTCCAATTTGAACTCTAAACCCTTCTTAATAAATTAATAATATATGTAAAATAGTAATTATTTTTATGAAATTATTGATATCATTCTGTTGACGTAGCAATGATGACATCTTCTCTCATATATATATATATATGAATTATTTTTTTAAACGACTAATTGTGAATTTCATTCAAAGAGAGGGAAAGAAAGTTTCCCTAAGAAAAGAACAAACAGCCACCTAAACAACCCAGAAATATTAGACAGTATGCCCCTCTTAATGGGGTAGACCCTCCAATATCCCTTGGCATCACCATAGTCCCAGCATGCCGACAATTCAACCGCAAGAACAAAAACAATCTATCATTAATTAATTATATTTGGTGTGTTATTTACTCCATAGATTTTATATATCATTAATTAATCAAATGTTATGATATCGTTAATAAATAAATTTAAAAATTGAGAATTATAAAAAATAAATATTCATAATTTTAAAAGTATTTATTTTACAAATTTAGTTAAACATTTACGTATTTATGATATCATATAAATAAATGATAATGTATAAGTTATAATTCTTTTAATCTCAAGAAAGTGGAAATGTGAACTAATTAGTGATGAAGTGTTTCAACCGACGTTATGGACTCCACAAAGCGGATTGGATCTTGACCAGCTACTGGGGAAAAAAAAGGGGTTTAAGCATCTTGGATTATAGGTTATTAAAACATATGGGTTTGGTCAAATTGACTTAACCACGAGGAAATATTTTAAGTGAAACAAGGGATTGCAGTCAAGTGAAATAATCAATTGTACCAAGAAAGCGTATAATCAAATCCCAACTTTGGATGAGAGAAGGGTCAAAGACTCAAGAACCATCTGGTTTTCGTGGAAGAAAAGAAAGGCCAGCCAATCTGGAATTTTTTGGAGTGTGCCTAGTCTATGAACATAGATATTCCAACACGTGTATATTATTTTAATTTTACCACCAACAATTAAATGAGATAAAAATAACAAAAAAAGGGTTTATTCACCGTTGCTGAGATTCTCTTTTGTTGTTTCAAAAGGGGATCCCCCGCTTTCAGACGGCTCAGCAAAGTTCTGGATTAGTTCAATGGGTGGATTAGAAAATTGTTGAATCCAAAACCAAATTTACGGTCAGCTTTTTTTTTTCCCTTCGAAGGTCCACGCAGCCACACACAAAGGCATCTTTGGGTTTTAGCATCAGCAAGCCAGTTATTGCCACAACAAAGACGGAAAAAGAACCTAAACTACCTAAAGAGAATTCCTTTTTTGTGCCTTTATTTAGGGAGTGATCATTAGTTTGTTTTTGGCTTGTTTCGATTTTTGTCCAGTCTCAGGAGGATGTCCAGGGGATCTGAATTTATGGAGCGGTCTTTTTAAAGTCTGTAGGGATTGGGTTTTCTTATGACGGATTGTTTGATGCAGGATGATAGATTTTGGGTGTTTCTGGTGACTAGTTCCTTGGTTTTTGATGGGGCAGAAGTCTAATTGAACAGGTCAAGCCCTGGGAATTGAGGGGTATACCAGCTTGTTGGGGGCATAATCTCAAATATCAGTGAATCTGTTCTTTTGGTGTTATGGCCTGTATCATTTATGGGGAAACATTCATTCCCTGACTTTGAATGCAATCTCCTTTTATGGCTTTAAAAAAAAAAAAAAAGAGAATTCCTTTTCCAGCTTATTAAACTGTTATAAAATGGTTTTAAAGTATATGAAGAATTGGTCTCTAAAGTGTTGGCAACTCATATCTAATCCAACATGCATAGCTTCTACAAAATTTAAAGAGTTCCATACGGTCTTAAGTGATGCTGGATGCTTGTTTCCTCGAATAAATTAATATTCTCTCCTGGCTTTTGTTTTGTTTTTTTTTTTTCTCACCATTGTCAAAAGAATTTGTTGAGAAATGAGATTAAAATTTTCAACTTGGATTATGATTGCCTCGAAAAGTTATGTTTGAACGAGAATCTAATCTGCTTTTCTATCCTTTAGCCTTTTGGTGAATAAGGCATCTGTCACTCGTTCAATAAGAATTATCACACTTTCACAATATAAAAGGGAAATACCTTCTGTTGAAGTAGACGAGATTCAAACCTTTGTGAGGAAACCATTGTCTTGAAAAGAGGTCAAGTCTCAAATTTCAAATGATTTTGTTTAATAACTATAAGTATAATTCTTCTATTTTCATTACTACTTTGATGATATAGGTTAATCGTATGCATATATAGAGATATTTTACATAAAATCAAATTATTAAATTCGGAAAATATAAACTTATTTTTTTAAAAAAGTTTTATACAAAAAATTAAAAATTATTTAAATTTAAAAATTTCACATTGAAATTCCAAAATGAGACCGAAAGGGTGAAATCCAAAATTATATTTATAATATATAGTAGAAAAAAGCTATGAGACGAATCAACAAGCTAATGATGGTATAACACATTTGGCGGTAAATGTAGAAATGCCAAAAGCTGAAAACGTAGTCGAAAAGGACACCACACAGCCCATGATTGGACCGTGTCGGACACGTCCCATGGGAGAGAAGTGAATAATTATCTAAAGGAAAAAAAAAAAACACCGCAAACCCGAAAAACGGGCTGCGTTTGAAACTTAGAGATAGGGAATCTTAGAGATGTGTGGGACCCAACTTCGATATGGCCTGAGATCTCAGTAGTTGTAAGGAAGAAGAAAGATGCTCCCTTTTTTTAAATTATTTTTTGGCCAGCCCCGCAAAAAGGACAAGCTTTTCCAGCCGTTAGATTCCATTCCTCGTCCATAGAATTAAGAATCTCTCTCTCCCTCCACCAAATTCTTTCTTTCGCATTTAATTAATTAATTATTCTCCCCTCTGTTTACAGTTTTGTTTTGTTTTTTTTTATTAAATACAAGTAGATGCATCTTTCACTTCTTTTGGGTGTTCCATATTTTTCAATTCTATCTGAAACGTGTAGTTTGGATTGGATCCACTCCGGTTTCTCGCATCTCCATCGGTTCTGTCGGATGCTTGTAACCAAGGAATCTATTTGTCTCTGCTCCTTTAACTCACCCATATTGCCCTTTGCTTTTTCATTTACAGTTTTTTTTAATATGTACAGATAATGATTTACTAGTAACAACCAACTCCTTAGAAAGGAGTTTAAATAATAAATCTTTACATAATTAAATTAAATAAAATATTATAGATTTTAAATAATAAAATATAAAAAGAGTTTTGAATTTTTTTTATGTAATAGATTTTTTTTAAAATTAAAAATATGAGTCAAAAGAGTGAGGCGGTGACAAAAGATTATTTACATAATAAATAATCACCCCAATTCTATTATATATAGATAGTTGATTATTATTTTAATGAGAGGATGAGATGACAAATTTCATTAAGTAAAAATATTAGTGAGAGAATGTATTATTTTTTAAATTACATTTGAAAACATATACTTCAATTTTAAAAAAAAACAATGAGTTTTTTTTATATAAATTTTATTATTTTTTAATATCTCATGACTTTTAAAAAACCTTTTTAATCGATTTTGAATTTGATTCAAAATCATCATAAGAAGAAAAAGAAAACCAAACGCTCAAAGGTTTTTAATTACTTGAGATGTGGTGTAAAAGAATTTGTCGCGGCACATGGTTCCATTTTCTCAGACCTTCCAGACTTGATTATGGCGTTATGTGTATGTATTTGTTGTTTGAGATCATGATTAGATTAAAGATGGAAGCAGAATCAAATCCAGAAGCAGCACCACGTTTTGCTCCTTGCTATTATACCTCCTCGGAAGCACCCTTACAACAGTAACTATATATACCATGCAACTCTGGTTATCAGTTTGGTTTCACCGTCGAATGATAAACGCCTTCCATGAGGAAGCTAATGGTGAAGGATCAAATTAAGATGTACCGTTTTCCATTTTGACCTAAATTTTCTTCCTACGATATTCGTAAATCTTTGAGGTCCATGTGAGGTGGAAGTAGTCTTATCGCATATGTTATGATGTAGGTAGGTTCCAAGAAAGCAGAATGTATTTTAGTCAGCTTAAGGAATAGCTTTATCCCCTTATTATATGGTAGAAGGCTATGTGTTCTTCAGTCTAAATGAATATGAGTGGTCAAGGGAAGAACAAGATTCTCTTAATCCCGCTTCTAATCAAAGTAATGATACCAAATGGGAATTGAAAGACAGACAGGCCACGAGACGCAGACAAAACCCGGTTCAGTCAATTTTCAAAAGGGGTAGTGTGGAATTTACGCTTTTGATTGAGAGAGAAAAGAGAGCCAAAAAAAAGAAAGAAAGAAAGAAAAGGAATAGTGCATGGTGAGTTGGCTTGCTTGACCGCGTGAAAGCCAACCAATTCTTTGCTCTTGATGGCCAAATCAAAGCATCTCTTAACAGACGGTGCCATATATTCTAATATATATATATATATATATATATTTTCAAGGATACTCTCCAAGAATTGAAGAATCCAAGAAAACATGGTATCTGTAACCATCTGCAATCCTCCTTTTCCATTCTTATCTGCCTGATAGACACTAAACTTGTGTGTGTTTCACACTGTTATATTCTGCAAAGGAATACATATAAATGACTACTAGGACCCAATATTTTTGGAATTTAACAGATGATTGGGATTTTGGTTTTCTTTCTTTCTTTTCTTTTTTTTATTCCCCTTAAGTTCAATAATGGGGTTGCTAGCAATAATTTGGAGAGTGCTGTTTGCTCAATCAATCTATAAAAATACAGGTAGGCAATTAAGTAGAGGTGCATGCCTGAAGTAATGGTCAATCATTTTTTACCCCAACTCATTATGTGTTGTTATAAATGCTTGTATGGTAGATATTTGGCAAGCAAAAAAAAAAGAAACTTTGCTATATTCTTGGATTGTTCAGGACAAAAAACTTGGGACAATTGAATATGTTTTTTGTATTTGCAACCAAAGATTCAGAATTTGGATGTATTTTGCTGGTCTCTTCTCTGTTGTTTTATTCCTTTTGGTGTTGAACTAAAGAATTCCATCTGTTTTGTCTCTCAAACTTCTCTTCAACTGAGATGTAGGAGTTTGGGGTAATATAACATAATGCCTTCAAATCTACTCAAAGCCTAGAAGTAAAATTGTTTTTGATATTTATAAAGAAAAGATCTCTCACCACACATTCTCTGCCATGGATCCCTATTGGGGGGTTGTGTGATTGATAATTGAAAGAATCTTATTTGGTTGCTTGTACAGCTTACATGATGCAACATTGGAAAAAAAAAAAATTCATCTTTATCATAAAAATCTAGGCAACAGTGCTTCATCCACCAGTAAAAAAGAGAGAGAAGAAAAGAATAGAAAGAAAGTTCGCAGTCCCGAAACTTTTCCACAAGATTCACTGAACGAAGTCCATTTCCGTTTCACTGTCAAGAAAGTTACAAGCCCCAACTAGAAGAAAATTGAATCCAAAGAAGAATTTAAGATACCTTATTTAAGAGGGTTTTCGAACAAGACACTCAAAAAATCCTTATCAAAAAAACCCTTCCCCCCATAAAAGCATCTTTCACGTGGTGACAAGTCTCATTGTTTCATGGCGTTTTTGTGACCCTTCTCTTTGAGGGTATCTTTTGTCCCCATTACTATTGTTGTTATTTCTCCAATTTCTACTTTCTCTTTCTGGACCCTTTGTCAGGATGGAATCTTTTTAAATAATGAAAGGTGTTGCCAAGGGCTTAACAGCCTTCTTGCTTGGTTCTAAGGTTGGTTTTGTCATTTAGGGTTTGGGTGTCTTTGTCTACTTTAAGAAGTTGTTGAGTGGCATTATTGTTCGTGCTTTGTCCCTGCGAGAATTCCACTTACCCTCTCTGGCCCCTTCCCCTAGCATCATCATTTTTTCTTCCCCCATCCTTACTTCTTTCACATCTCAATGAACTTACCCCCCCCTTCCCTTATAATTTCAACTCTATCAAGGACATGGAATATTGGGTTAATTGTGTTGTTTTTTCCAAGATTCAACCAATCTTTTGCTTTGCAAGCAAATCAGAAGCATGATTGTTGATTCCCATATGTGTAACACATTCCCTTCCATTAGCACATTTAATCTACCAAGAACCAAATTCTGCCACTCCCATTAAACTTATCTTGCATTTGCTATGTGTGAGGATTGCTTTTGATTTGACTTTCGGAAACCCTATCTTGAGTACTGGTGGTGGAAACTACCTTTACATTTATTGAATTTCAATGTAGTCAAATGATTAATAATAGTAATATTACTTCATATTCGCATCAACTACAGTCCAGAATGATTATCCCTTCCCATTGTGATATACCATCACATTCAATACTGGACCACACCAAATTTACTTCCCCTCCCAAAAATTAGAATTTGGTCTTTTCAGCCATAGATTCCAAAGTTGTAAGTGGTTATTTTCATTTCACTTTACCACCGCATCAAGTTGGAACCCAATAAAATTAAAGTAGTTCCAACCTTCCATTATTATTCCACCAAAATCTTGCCAAAAATGTTTTTTTGAACAGAAACATTTATTTGATATGTTTAATTTTTATTTTTTTAAATAAAAAGAATTAAAAAAAATCAACCAAACAAAATCTTTAACATAATATTTACTTACAATTAGAACTGAGAATAAAATGAGGAGTTGAGATTCCTAATGCTTAAATTTGTTAGTTTCCCCAATAGATGGGTACAAGGAAGAGTCCATATAGGCCCAAAAGGAAAGCTCGTTTGTACATATTTTGATATCGTGAGGCATTGTCGGATGGTGCGCGTGGCACATCATGACTGATGGAATCGGTTCGCCGCGTACCATCGGCGGTGCTTTTAACGTTTCGAATATTGATGGGTCCCCCATACTCCAAAAGATTCTCTCTCTTCTTATATTTGCCCACATTATTTTTCTTTTTGTAAATAAAATATCACATCATCCATTCAATCAGCGATCCCTCCCTTTCTCTCCCTCTTTTTAATTGTTTTTCTTTTTCCTTATCAAACGTCTCTCCTCTTGCTTCTATTTTGGGCTCGTATTCTTTTTCCACCCACTCCCCACTATTCCACCCCCAAAGAAAATATAAAGTGTCTTTGGCACTAATTTCCTCTCGCTGACCCCCTTGCCATCATTGGCCTTCTTCCATTCCTTCACATACCCCTCAAAGTTCATTGAAATTACAGACCCAAAGGTCGACTACGAAAGAAAGAGAAAAAAAAAATCTACAATATGACTTCATGATCTTGAATTGAGGTGAATTTGGTGTATAAATGAGGACCCATTACTTCAAACTACCACCCAACCAAAAAAACCGAAAGAAAGAAAAGAAAAGAAAAGACAATCCAAGCTTGCGCAAGACTCCAATACCCACAGATGATGACATGCATTTTTGATGGTTCTCTCACTATTTCACAACCATCCGTTATGAGAAAATCCGAAAGGGAATAATAAATACAATGATGTCCACGTGATATTCTGAGCTACAAGTTCTTATCATGGCAACGGCAAATGCCAACACTGCACACAATTCGCGCGTGACGTCCAGCTAACACCAAAATGTGAAAACAATGCATGTGAACACAATTCGCACATCGCTCATAAACGTTTCTAAGGGTGGTGGAAAAGAAGTATTCACACTTGGCCCAAGGTTCCCAACCTTAAAACCAACCACTAATGTAACAATATAAACTAATGAAATCAGTTATTTGTTCCAGCATATTACATTAATTGATAACAAAATCTTGATGAATACTCCCAGGACATGTACACACCCCAGTAAAGATTATTGTCAATCCCTTTCTCCCGATATAAACTAAAAACAAAGTCTAGCAGTTGCTTAAAGCCCACCAGTTGGATAGCACAAAGTACGCCATCCACTTCCTGGAAGCAAATTCTGTTGCAAAAGGATCAAACAGGCTATGAAAATTCTTTTGACCTTGCTGGTCCCGGAAAGACCAGAATGAATAACAAACCAGCTTTCTAGATGCTCACGTTTCATCCTTCCACTTTCTAGTTGTCCAAATAAAATTCCAAGTTGTGCCCTCCTATGCAGATCATGTAAAGAAAGTAAACCCCACACTAACAACCTTTTTCTCCTACTTTCCCTACCCTTCCACCCAACCCAAAGAGAATGAAAAAGTAAACAAAAAGAGCGACTGCTGAAAACCCAAACCAAGAAAAATGGTGTTGGGGAAAAGACAAAAGGGTCAAACACAAACAAAGGTACATGATATCATGAGGGTAACAGCAGCAAGTTTTAATCAACTTCCTCAAAGATGCTGCTTCCATTTCTAGGACATGTTAGGAAGTACACAATTACCGGACAACAGCCAAAACCTAATTTCATCTCAAAGCAAAATTGCCCACTTCCTATGGGCTTATGTTATATACAGAAAAACAACTCACTGTTCCATCTTGATGAAATGTGTGGTCAGAAGCTTTGGGATGGTAAAACCGTTGAAGGAGTCCACCTCAAAAAGTTCTTTGAGTTTATCATCACATAAAATTCTCCTCTTATCAGATGGATCCTTTTGAAACACAGAAAACAATGAGTAAGATAAAGAATTCATGTTCCATTTAGAGTAATGTAAATAAAGTTTCAAAAAAGAAGAAAAGAATAACGTAGATAATATGAAGCACAACAATCACAAGACGTATCTTATCACAATTTATTAATAGCAGCAGTCATATGCATTTAGTTAAACACAGATACAAAGCATATTCGAGGCTGAACAAGGCAATCTTGACAAGTGATCCTTGTAAAACAAATTGGACATGATTCAGAGGAACCATATCAAGATGAAATGAAGCAACAATTTCAAAAGCTCAGTCCTGACAGTAAAGTACATTTTGCTAGCAACAATTTCAACTTGGCCCAGGCTAAATTTCAGATTTTGAGAGGGAAAAAGAAACATACACAGTGCTTATAACCATATGGCTTTTTTAAGCTTCATAATAATCATAAAACAAAAAGAAATCACAACAGCATTGCAATTTTTGCTAATATTGACAATTATGAGCATATTAATGTACGGTATCCAGTGGCAAGATGTAAATTTGTGCAAGCCCAACCTATGAAGCGGATAAGCAGCCTGGAATTAATTCATAAATTAGGGAGCCCAGCAAGCTATGTCTAGCAAAATAAACATGTCTGAACCTAAGCTTGTTCAATTGCCAAACATGTACAATTTCTGGAAGAGATTCAATTATTCATCACATGAATGGAGATTTTATCATCCAAGCTTGTTACCAAAAATCAGAACCACAAAGTACCAACAACAAAGAACAAGCAAAGGCAAACCTGCAGATCATTCTGTTTTATGTACTCCCACATTCTCTTCACAACGTCAGCCCGAGATAATGCATTTTCACCAGTACCAAGAAAATTCACTAGAGCATCTGAAAGTGGAAGGGGAGCAAGAAAACCAGAAGCTCCTTTCTTCTGCCTCTTTTCTTTCTGTTTTGGCTCAAATGTACCTGAATAGTTAAACAATTGTTAGATAAAAATCCTCACAGCGATCATCAGTGAACCAACGTATATTATCTCTTCTCTTGCATGGGCAGTCGAAATCAAGCAGGACCCCAGCACGCTCATAGCTAATTCACTTGAAAATTTACTCACCCCTTTCTCTTCCTTGCTTAGATTTCCTTTCAATTTTTGTTGAGTCAGCTTGAGCTGCCACATCAAGGAAACAAACTTTATTCAAGCAATGAAGACATACTTTGTAGACAAACAATAATTCCACAGAAGCAAAGCCTAGTATAGTACTATTCATATAGTAAGGCACAAGAACAAATCCCCACAACAAACAATAAAACAATCAAACTTCAACATAGAAAGAGAATTTAAGTAATGGTTTTTGGACAGAATGATTCAAATATAAAGTACAAATCTTTTTGATGAAGATCCTATCAAACTACATATGCTTGCTATGAATAATTTAAATCTTTTGATGAATAAAAACCAAAGGGAAATATAAGCCCTTAAAGATACATACTCAACCTTCAAGCATGAGGTATCTATGTTAAACTAGACATAACAAGGATCTTAATATAGGAAAAGTATATGGGATATTGGACCTGCACTCACCAGACAGTTTGAAGTAGTACAAATTTCTACTTCAGTAAAGGTACCTAAAACTATTTTTATAGGTTTTGTTACTGCTTGCTCAATTATCACCTACTGGTCATTTTGTTTATTTACAAGATTTCATATGGATTATGAATCTACTGAGGAAACTAACCCCAAAAAAAAAAAAACACAGAAAGAGATTATCTTTCTGCTGGTTTAAATTATGGCACAGAAAAAGAGATTGTATTCAGATATAGAGAAAGATATTACAAAAGGCGTAGAATGTGGAGATTGGGCAAAAGCAGTCACATAAACAAAAATGAACCACTTAAACCAGGCTGAATGGATAATGTGCTGTTAGAGGTTCTTATATTTGTACCTTGCATGAACTTCGAGGACAGTTTAGGCCAGAAACAAACTGCTAGGTTTACCATACAAACATCTCAAAACCCTAAATCAACTACCAAGAATTTAATTAAAAAAAAATTGATATAAAACTGAATTTTGATTGCCAAAACCTAAAATCCCAAATCTCAATATCTCAATCATCCAAAAAGCCAACTCTGTCAATAGTATGATAATAACCTATTTATATGGGCTGCGGAAAAACCTGTATTATGTCCACATAAATATAAAGTCACTATAAGATAAGCTCAAACAATGAATGCTCTACTTTCTGCATTTCTGTCTAAAATAAGTATTCTTCGGAATCTAAAAAATAATACTCCATCACAAGCCTATTGCTAGATTAATATTTCAAAAATCACAAGAAACATGTTTAAAGTATATTTCAAACGTGCTAAATATTAAAATTAGTTTCATTGTGTTGAAAGAAGAGTTGAAGAAATCAACCCTTCAATAACATTAATAATTAGAACTAATTATCAATTTAGAATAGATCTTGTATTCTATTTTATCTCAATTCTACATGCAGCATAATTGAGAAAATAAAATTTCCAAATATCAATTGGTATCATATGAATTGAAAAGTCAAAGCAGCCCTTCCTAAAGAAAACTTACCAACTTTGCATTTATACAAAAGTCAAAGGATCCCCTTTTATAAGAAAATTTACCAACTTTGCATTTATACATAATAATTTGAAGGGCCATCTTGTTAAAGCACATCAATAAAATAAAAGTTACTCCAAATTCAAGTACCAAGGAAAATTTAAAGGCAAGAAGAGCCATGCTAGCGTTTGGCCAAGCAGGACAAAATGTGAGGTGATAACATAGATCAAATAATATTTATATCAAAATCTCATGAACTATAAGGGAAATCCTGTTTAAGACGATACCATCTTCCTCATTTAATGGCCATATGTGTTTGGACAGAGCTTTGTTCATCTGAAACATGTTGATAGTATTTACGCGAAAAATAGCATGCAATGATTGATCACATAATATATTTCGTCTGTTCTTTGGATCTTGCAAATTCTTTTCCCGGATATAGGTCCACAATCTCTTGACAACCTAGAAGTAAGGGTAAAACAAGGGGGGAAAAATTTCCTCAGAATTAAAGTACAATTTTCATTCAAAAAGTTTCTCTAGATAATATGGTTTAACAAGAAGTTGAAAAAGAATTTTCCAAAACTTTGTTTGTATACCTCTGTTCTGGCCAACTCAGGTTCTCCAATAAATGCTTGAAGTTGTGGAGAAAGACTGCACAACTTAGTAAACCCGCCTCCTCTTCTCTTGACATCTTTATCAACCTTAGCTGACCTACAATAATTTTGTTAAGAAACTTTACACCAGCAGTCAGTAACTTAAGAAATATTGCTCTTCAGTATATTTTCAATAGCGACATATTTCAGCATTCATCTATTCTACTCGATCTAATAGCACGGAGATACTACCAATGAAGGGCAACATAAAACCATGAAATCAAGGGATCCTTGCAACTGCACAACTTGATGGAATGGTACAAAACTTAAACAAATATATATACCAGAAACTAATAGTATAGTTGCACTTTGAAACTTGTCTCTCTATCTCACAATTGGATAGCTAGTTTCACAAGGAAAATCTATAGATAGTAGGCTGACATTGAACACACATATAGGATTGACAATGAACACACATAAAGGATTGACAATGAACACGTATAACTTGATTAATGGATTTCAGAAGTACAAGCAAACATCAACAAAAATGATAGTCAGGAAAAAAAAAAAAGAAAAAGAAAAAGAAAAAACCTTTTGTTCTTGCTTCCACGTGCATTACCCTCTTGCTCTGGCTCTTGCTCTTGCTCTTCTTCTTCTTCCTCCTCCTCCTCCTCCTCCTCCTCTTCTTCCTCTTCTTCCTCTGCATTTTTAGCATCTACTGATACAGAATCATGACTATCTTCACATTTCATCTCATGCTTTACATTTTCTGAATTTACGTTGATGGCATAGTGTTAATATTTAAACAACCCCATTAATCATGCAAGTTCATGATAATGCCTTCAGAGAAAAGACATAAGAAAATTATAATATACCATTAGTGAAACAAAACTGAAGTTCAATGTGGAAGCCTGTTTGTGGAAGTTGAAGTTGAAATTGCAGAAAAATGTAAACATCCTAAGGTAATCCAAGACTGGAAGAAATCGATTAGTTTGCACATTGGAAATATTACATGTCACATCCATTAGAAAGAAAAATAACCTAAGAAAGCAGCAAAAATAATACGTTTACAAATTGCTAGCAAGACATAATCGCTAACACTGAAATGTTCTTTATCTTTCATCAACATGTGTTATTTATTTATTTATTTTTGTAGTATCTATGATTCATGTGCAATAAATTTTTACATCTGTTTCTATTTTATCACCTCCTAAACAACTATTGGCAACAGGTTAATGGCTTAGATGCTTAGGGCCTCCAAAGTACATGGAAAGTATTGCTTCCCCATTATAACCATCTTCTACTACAACTAGGAAATTATAATAGGAACCATCATAAATAAAATGTGTTTATCTAAATTTAAAAAGATAGGACTTACAAGCCCGCTCGAAGGCTCTCTCACTCAAGCTTATCGTTCAAATCAATTACAATAGAGGAACCATAATAAATGACAGTTTTCCTCACATTACTTGTTAGTAAAAAATGCAGAGAAAACTTTTGATACTGGCAAATTTAAAACTAGTGAGTCCATGTGTGCATATGTCCAAGTGTCTTTGCATTGTATAATTAATCAATTGCAATGATCAATGTAGACATAGTGGGTCTGGTTCCTTTAATGCAAATAAAAAAGGAAATCATCCTCATAGAGTTCCGTATGTAAGTTACATGGGCAAAAACTAGAGAAAAAGGAGCATCCATAGCAGATAAATATAAAATGCATCCAAAGAAAATACCATCTTCTGCACTTAACGGCCAGATATGCTTGGTCAGGGCTTTATTCATTTGAAACATATTAATAGAATTTACGCGAAAAATGGCATGGAATGATTCATCACATATAATATTTCGCTTGTTCTTTGGGTCTTGCAAATTGTTCTCCCTGATATATAACCAAAGTTTCTTCACAACCTATGAGCATAATAAATGAGAAAATAAAAGTCAAATAAGGAATTCAGATTTTCCAAAATTACCATTGTGAAATACTACAATTAACAAAAACAAAAATCCGCAAACAGACGCCGATAACCAATAGCCATACCTCAGTTCTAGGCAATTCAGATTCTCCCACTACTTTTTGAAGCTGAGGAGAAAGGCTACACACTTTCTGAAAGCCACCTCCTCTTTTCTTGACTGGTTTATCCACTTTACTTCCTCTCCTAAATAAAAACAAGGCAACAACTATCCACAATATTAATACCAGAAACTTGCGATATACTAGCAATTCAGATGACATATCAATTCTTACATAACTCAATTGATTATTGCAAAGCAATCATAACCAACAATAAAAACTAAATTGACAATCTTTTCTTAATCCATTCTTTAAAAGAAAAAATAAAATGAAAATTGATAAATCTTTCCCTTCAAAAATGAAAAGTAAACAGTTAAAGCGCCTCATTTCCTTATAAACCTATTTATAATGATAATAAAAAAATTAAAAAAAAAACCTGCCTTGGTTTTTCGCTTCCCTCTCCCTTGCTTTCTTCTTCTTCTTCTTCTTCTTCTTCTTCATCTTCATCTTCATCTTCTTCATCATCTTCTTCAACCTTTGCATTTTCAGATTCTGGTCCTTGTTCTTTTTCATTTTCTTGATTTAGGGTTTCGAGGAAAATGTCGATTTGGTCCCTCACAAAGCCTTTTCTGTCAGATAGGTCGACGCCGAAATCTTTTTCAAGTTGTCTCCGTACGCTACCAGCAGTGGCGGTGTCGAGGTCGGAATCACGTAGGATTTCTCGGAGTCGGGTCACGAGGTCCGAGTCCGACACCATCTTTTTTTTTTTGAATATAAGAAAAAAATCTGGTTTTCCGGTTATATTGAGAGAGACTTTGAAAAGAGCGGAGGAGAAAGGGGGCTGCGTTGCCTGTCTTTTTCGAAAAATGGAGACTCATGCAAGCAAGGTGAAAATGCAATGTAGAATGGAAAGGAGCAGCCGAATAAGGGCATTTTCGGGATATTGTTTCTTCTAAGAAAACCTGTTTTTTTTTTTCAACACAAAGGATGCTTTAGCAAATGTTAATATTATTTAAAATTTTATTTTAAAAAACATTTTTCATTAAATACATTATCTAGAACAAATAAATTTTTTATTTAACACATTTATTTTTATATATTAAAATTTTTTTTTATAAATATAATCTTTTGCAGTCATCTATAAATAACATTTAATATTTGCCTTATTAATGTAACATGGTTAGTCGGAGAAGTACACGTACCTTTAGCTAGGTAAACGTTTGAGGAAAAAGAGCAATTGTTGGGTTTGGGTGATGATCCACAAACCAAATGGTACTTGGGCCAAAGCCTGCCTAATTTCAATATTGGGCCCATACGCTTGATTGGGCCGCTAATTGACCAACTATGATCGACCATAAAATGAACACATATACAGATTATATACTCTAGCAAAAAGATGGTATACATTGGAGTGGTTCAGTAGTTAATAGATATACACAAACTACCCATGCAGCCGCATAATGCCACCAATACTTTTGGGCTGACAAGTCTAAATGTCCCTAGCTTCAGAAACCAGAGAACTAGACACATTCAGTTGTATCACCCTTAGCAATTGTTAACCAAAAAATTCTGATGAATATGTTGAACCACGTTCTAATCGAAAGATTGGCATCATTTATTTGTATATGCCTTACTAATTATCATCCTCGTTGTAATCAGAAGCCTTTTCATCAGATTCAGATGCACTGTCGAAGTTGATATCTTGAGATTCGACTGCATATCCATCTGTGGTATCACTGCCTGCCTTCAGGAAATCTTTCAAGTCATCTAATATGTAGGGTTCTACCAGTTTCCAAAACCACATAGAATTGCTTCCTAGAAATCCTATCCAAAACACTTTCCCCTTTCTCTTCACTCTGCAATGAAGTGTCTTTGCTTTCAATGTTTTTACAACCTTCTCGACACCTTCATGGCTTCCTTTCAGCTTCAAAAGAATATCCCCACATGATGTTTTGTAGCCCCCATACATGTACCAGTATGCAAGAACAAGAGGGGACAGCCACCGGTGAATTAGCTTTGGGATCACTGGTTGACCCCTTGGCCAAAACTGGTCTGCATAGAAACCAAAATATGAGTGGGAGATGGTACTGAATCTGTGTGGGATATCATCATTACCACCAGTTGGCTTAGTAGAAGGATGTAACCACTCATGGTATTGATCATGAATATGTCTCTTCAAAATAGAATGTGTAAAAGAATTCTGATTAAACTCAAACCGTATCATGTGATTCTTCCTCTCTCCATCCGAGTCTATCTTTAAACCACCCAACAGCAATCCCACCAAAATCTCTCGTTGTTCTTTGCTTAACTTTAAGCTCACAGGTTTCTTAACCTCTTTCCTGCTCAAGCTAAGGACATAGTCAAGCTTTTCAATCAACGGAGATTCAATTTCATATTTCTTTTGCCACATCAGATCATATATTTTTTCTGCCTTCAAAAAATCTCCAGAAGAGAGGTATCCACCTAAAATGGTATTGCATGATTTGGCATTAACACCAATTGTCGCGTTACCATGCATTTGGCTAAAAATTTCCCCTGCTTTCTCAAGATTACCTACTTTAACCAAAGAGTTCAAGTATATATTGTAAATAGAACGATTGGGTCGGCACTTCTCTAGGCACTCCAAGAAGGTTGACTCCAATTTATCATGTAAGCTCACATTGAGGTACATATCTGTTAGCTCAATGTAAGATGGCATAAGTGGCTTCTTACCACTCTCCATGAATTCTTTCATGAGGGATTCTGCAAGGTCCATTTGCTGGGATTTACATAAAACCTCTATGATTTTGTGGTATGCAGCAACACTGGCAGAACCCAAATACTTCTCCATCTCCCTGAATACCTCCAAAGATTTCATAATTCCTCCAACCTTTGCATAAACTTCCATTTTATATACAAAAGCTTGAGAAGGGATATTGCCATCGGAATCAAGTAGTTTGAGCCAAGTTCTTTCGGCTTCCTCAACATCCCCTTCCTTTGAACAAGCTCTCAAGATAGACACAAGCACTTCTCTGCCCTCCTCCATACCTGCTTCTTGCATCATTTTCCTCAGTGATTTAATCCTTTCTTTATCCACTGTATCCTGATAGCTATGCAACCAAATTAGGCCACCATAGATATCTTTTTGTACCTCAAGGCCACATGTTTCTAAATTGTGGAAGATAAACTCAGCCTGTTTTAGATAATATTTTGAAGAGCCTCCTGGTTTGCTCAAAAGAGCTCTGAAAAGTGAGTTATGCAAGCTAAGACGTGGTTGGTAACCTCCTAACTGAATCATCCGATTGTAAATGCTACATGCTTCATCCAGGCAACCATGAACTGGTGAACTAAGATATGCAACAATCAAAATATGAAATGTAGATTCACTAGGCACACGTCCCTGGTTGATTATGTCATCAAATATCTCCCGACATTTTGCAAACTTCCTCTCCTTGCCCATGTAGTCTGCTAGCTTGGTAGCAAGAGCAAAATCAAATCGATACCAATGTTGCTGCATCATCCACTTATAGACCTGCAACAAGAAAAAGATAAGAAAATCAGTCACAAAACTGTTAGACTTTTGTTTAGGGGTTTTATCCAGAACGCTGCTTCTTTTTGAGATTATCTGTGTTGAGTATGCCGCCAAGTGCTCCTTGAGCAGCTGCTTCTTTTGTAATCGTTCAGAATAGGCTTGTCTCATGTTAGCTTCTATGCCAATAGGAGTCTCTAACTTCTCAAAGTTTAAGATTCCCCATGGCATTCCAGCTTATCATTAATAAAACCCATCTTTCAAAAAAAAAAAAGTTAAGGTGCCAAGCCAAACCCAAAATATACAATCTAACAGCCAGAGAAGAAAATTCACTCTAACTTTAGAAAGAAGGTAGACAAGCAAACCTACAGCCTAGTTCAGCATGACCGCAGGCAACAGCATTTCAGACAATTAAGTGACACTGAATTCCCCATCCTTAAAAGACACCTCTCCCACTTTTAAAAAAATTCAAAAGTATTATAGAAACAATCAGAACATACCCGCAGTAAAAAATACAAGAAGCAGAATCGGGAAGGAATCAATAGACAACAATATCATACTTTTTGGCATGTAGCAAAGGTAAACCCTTTTGCGTTGGAGAAGTACTTGTAACACGTAGGGATCTTCACTTTAGCAAAAATAAGCGATCCTCAAGTATTTCCACCATTGGTTAACCTTAACTGCCTTTTTGTTCCTTCTTCCTTTTCTAAGAACATTTAATTTCCTACAACTTGCCCAAGTTAACTAAAATATTAAGTTTCACAGTGTGAAATACTAACATAGATTAAAATTTCGACAGTTCAATCATAACATGAATTTCTTTACCTAACCAAATAATCGTCTTTCTCAATTTTTTTTATTTTTTTTGGTTGCAATCGAAGTATCAAAGTTGCAGCCTCTAACATCACACTGACGATGACCAACCAAATATTCCTTAGACTGTGAACAAAACATTATCAAAATCCAAAAGAAATATTACCCTGAACCCGGTCTCATTTTCGCGAATTCTCATAGAATGAACCGCCAAGTAAGTAGCATCCTCTTGCCTCATCCACTTCTTCTGCGCATTCAAAATCCTAACCAAAGTCCCCGCCTTGTGAGCAGGCAACTCCTTGCAAAGCCAAGCAAGTTTCGACCTTCTCCAATGTTCAGGTAACTCTTCCAACTCCTTCACTTCCATCTCCGGCGCAACCAAATGCTTCATATCGTTCCCCGCAAAAACCCCACCATCATCTTCAAAAGCAAATGCTTCATTCTCAGTGTTTGAAGAATCCCACTTCTCTTCCCCTTCCTTCTCAGCGATGAAACTAACGGAAGCGGCCGAGAAAGAGGAAGAACAGAAGAAACGGTGGCGGGAAAATGAAGGGGGCAGTTGTGGGGTAGGGTGGGGGATACGGGGGCTGAAAACGAGGACTTGGGTGTGGGAAAGAGGGCGGAAAAGGCGGAGGAAAGAGAGAGAAGAAAAAGGGTTAGTGCGCATAAGGGTTTTGCAGGCGTTAGGGTTTAAGGAAGGGAAGCTGGTGGCGATGGTGGTTAGAGTTGGGGAGAGGTCTTGCGCTCTGTTTACTAGCATTTTCTGCCTATGCCGAACCTCTTTCTTTTTGGTTCGTGAGACATGGCTTTTGACTGGCGACAAGAGACAACCTTCGGGCTTAGGTACCAGCCACCACTTATTGTACAATTAGTTGGGCCTAAAACCCATTCCTTCTTGGCCTGTCCTGGGGCATTAATTGATCTCGTACATAATTAATTAATTGTTTCATGAATCCTTGACAAGATTTATTGATTAAGTAGGATATATTAGTATATAACATATGCTAAAGACATAACACTTTTGATTAACTCAGTTGTGTCAGAATTTTCACACCTTAAGGCAAGATAATGTGTATAAACATGATTAAACCATTAATTCAACATTCTCAAGCACTAAATGATTCAATAACTGTGAGTTTAACCAAATCAGACTGGGAGATTTAATCTGCTAACGTGTACTGACTATTTGGCTTATACATATTAATTTTACATTAGGCATGTAAGTTTTTTTTTTAATCATAATCAAGTCATAAAGGTTTTTTTTTAATCATTATCAAGTCATATAGGAGTCAAACTTGTGTTATGTCTGGCAGTCCTCAATAAGTCCATATGGACTCAAACTTGTCCAATGATTAGTCAATTTAGGCCAAAAATAGGGTTCATTTTATGGATTCTTTATCAGTTTGCAGATTATTTATTGATAGTCCTGGCATCCTCTTGAATTAATTCTTGACTGGCAGCTTTCAAAACTAACAAGTTCAGACGGGAAAGCATTGTCGAACCTAGGGATCTTGCTAATTCAGTTTCATGGTTTATCCTTTTGTCACAATCTCAGGTTGCTTTTATCCTGGAAATCAATCTTTTGACGAGGTCAGCCTAAGGCTGATTGCTGAAGGGTATTGACAATGCCACTTGATTTTCATCTGTCACAATTAGCCAACAAGCTGTTTACACATGTTCAAACTCTCTAGACGATTGTTATGGGAAAGTGTCTCCGGATAATATGGATAGCTCGTCTGACAGGTTTAATTAAGGGAACCGCAAAGGTTCCATTTCCACCAAAGGATCAGTGCCTGGGTTTCCCTCTCTGTTGGGGAAATGCTTTCCAGAAACACCAATAATTGGGGTATCATCCTTGTTGGCACTGTGCTTGGAAGTGTAATCGCACCAACTCAACTGAGCATGAAAAAGACAGTACTCTAATAAAATGATCACAGGGAAAACTATCTCGTCTGCCTTTTCTTTTTCTTTTTATTGTTTTTGTCACTATACCATCACTTAATTGGTTGTCCCATTGTTTTTTCCTTTTTATTATATATATTTACAGAAAACTTGATGTTCTTGCGAGACTTCATGTTGTTTAAGTCACCTTCAAGTGATCTTTCTAGCCATGCTCGTTTTTTATTTGCGACGGAGGAAAGAAGACAGCAATGCTGAAACCAGGGTCGCCCATGGTTTTCCAGGCCTCATTTGGGGAATTCCTCACGGTTTCAATGATCATACAACCCCCCATGATCACCTTTAGATTTTAAGCTTTAATGTATACATTAGCAAAATGCCTTTTAATGATTCTTTCATGCTTATTGCATATATGTAATCAACATGCACCTTCTTCTGCTCGATTAAACATGAAAATAATCTGTTACTGCTATTCAGCTCAACTCTGGGCTAGCTTCATGATCTCATGACATTGCTTGGTTGAAAAGGTATACATACATACATACATACATACATACATACATACATACATACATACATATATAAACCTTGAAAAGCAAGTTATTTGCATCTAAAGAGCTAATTACTTCAGATGATTGCCTCTAAAACAAATACTTTTTGGTTATGGATATGCATCCATATTCCAAGCATATTGTTAAGGTTGGCATCCATGTTTCCCAGGCATATTTGTTATGATTTAGCTTCCTTGATCTCGAAAAAAGGAGCCCAAATTTTCTCCAAAATGAAAAGGAGGAGACAAAGTAACTTTAACTCTCTCTCTGATTTAAACGTTTAGCAGAGAAATTCAAAAGAAAAAGAGATTAAATTCCATATTTATGAATTACGTATGATGCGGACTCAAAAGATTTTATATAAAAAATAAATAAAAAATAATTATACACAATTATAAATCAAGTCAATAATATAATTTGAAACGAAAATTAATTACTAAAAGGTCACAGCCGCTAGCCCGCCACCACCTTTGACCCTCCACACAGAGCTGCTTGAACCGGGTTACCTACTCTAATAAAGTCAGTGCCCGAGGGGTTGACGCAGCGGCTTACAGACCTCATCCACCAAAATTCTTGTAACCACATTTACACGCCAATATTTTTATACTTGATTTTGCAGGCTGATATAAGTAAGAAGGGTTTCTAGTTGTTTCACTATTAAACTATTAAATAACCTTAAAATAAGGTTGTAATAAACTGTATATGTATATATCTGACTCCAAATTTTGCAGTTTGTGGCATGTGATTTGTCGTGTTGGGCAGCAAATCGAGTGTTGAACCGTTTCACATAACTCCAAAAGAGTTGCCCTCGTAAAGCTGAGAAACCTTATCCAGGAGGCTAAAAGCCCCAAATCAGTCATTTCGGGACCAACCAAAAGGGCAAAAATTTTCAGACAAGACAGACACCGGAGAATAACACCATGGACAATCCAGTCATTTCAGCACACTTTTCACTCATTCATAGGCCAATCATCGGCCGACTCTCCGCCTCTGAGAATTCCCAAACTCTGAAGGAAGCCAAAGTATCTCTCTTTCTCTCCCTTCCTCTCAGTTTTGGATAAAACAGAAACAGAACAAACAAAAAAAATAAAAGAGGGGAGAACCCATTAAAGTCAGTAAAAACTTTCTTTTAAACAGAGAGGGAAGGAAAGTAAAATCTGCGGTTAGAAAAAGAGGGGAGGAAATAAAAAGGCCACATAAAATCCTTCAAGAAAGAAGAAGTTCACGAGCTGTCTTCTTTGTTTCTTTCTTAAATCTGTCCCCAGAAAATCATTCAAAAAAGGAAAAGAAACAAGAAGTTCAGGTGGGTAAAGATTTCACGGGCAAAAACCCACTTCTTCACCAACCAAAACAGAAAAAAAAAACACACATCGAACGGTTATTTTACTGCCACGTCACCCCACCACCATCACCGCCTAGCTCGATCTCAAACTGGGTGTCTCTGAAACCGTGCTATGATAATGTGAGTGCTTTTTGTTTGGCACTTTTCCTTTTCTTTTCTTTTCTTTTTTGGTCTGGGGTTTCTCTTTTTAAAGGTTTAAGCTTTGGTCGAGTAAAAGAGAAAAGAGAGAAATGGATCGATCAGCAATAACAGTAGGACCTGGGATGGACATGCCAATCATGCATGACAGCGATCGTTATGAACTGGTTAGAGATATCGGTTCAGGGAATTTCGGGGTGGCTAGGTTGATGAGAGATAAGCAGACTGAGGAGCTTGTTGCTGTTAAGTATATCGAGAGAGGTGAGAAGGTTAGTGTCTTTTATTATTACTCTGAACACCAAAAGTTTCTAAACTTTTTAGTGATTTTTTCTGGGTTTTCCATGTTTGGGAATTAATGGTTTTCTTTTTGGTGGCTCAGCGTGAATGGATTTAAATTTGGTGAAGAATTATGTGATTTGTTGCGTGTAGCTTTTTGGAGTTGGAATTTTTTTAGTTAATTGCTAGTTTAGGTGATCAACTTCTTTCAATTTCTTATTTGTGTTTATTCTGTGTATATCATGCTTTCCTGTATTAGTGAATGAGAAGTAATGGCCGCGGTGGGTCTTTAAGTTTCTGTTTGATGAAGTTTAATTTGGCAGCTGCAAATGCAATTTGTTGATGTTTATTTTCTATTTTAGATTTCTTACATAAAGGGTATTGAATTTAGAAAATCATTTGAGACGGCAAGTATGGAACTAGATATGCTATAGTTGATGTTGATGTGAAATTTTGCACTTGCAAAATGTGTCTATGAAGAATTTCTCAGTTTGATTTTGTGTTTCTTTTTCCTCTTTCTGTGTTGTGTGCAACAGATAGATGAAAATGTACAAAGGGAAATTATCAACCACAGGTCACTGAGGCATCCAAATATTGTCAGATTCAAAGAGGTCTATTCCATTATTAAGGTGTATTCTCTCTCTTGTCATCCTTGAGAAAGATTTAACTTGTGATCTGTTATTTGACATAGGTCATATTGACACCAACCCATCTGGCTATTGTGATGGAATATGCATCTGGAGGAGAGCTATTTGAGCGGATATGTAATGCAGGCCGGTTCAGTGAGGATGAGGTTCTTATTCAACA
>NW_018397261.1:5868300-5926876 GCF_002168275.2 Theobroma umbraticum
CCCCGCCACCCCCCTCCCCCTTCTCTCTTTTTTTGTTCGATTAATGCTATGGAATTTCTTTTATGTAACCTGGTATGTTTTGCAGGCACGCTTTTTCTTTCAACAGCTTATATCAGGAGTCAGTTATTGTCATGCAATGGTGAGTAACTTTAGTTTTGTGCCTTTACTTTTGTGAAAGAGAATACAAGTTGACTCAGCTAGATCCCTTTTGCTGAATTCCACTCTAAAGCAAGTATGCCATCGGGACTTGAAATTGGAGAACACATTACTGGATGGGAGTCCAGCTCCTCGTTTGAAGATTTGTGACTTCGGGTATTCCAAGGTACGTGATCAGTGCCATTGTGGAATTTGAATCTTTAATGTTCAATTTTGAAACAAAATATCATTGATCAGTGCATCAAAAGGTGTTTGCAACGCATTCAACTCCTTCCTTTTGGTGAGGGGTCCCGCTGTTTCTTTCCTTCTTCCCTTTTCCCCTCCCCTTTTCTCATTTCATTGTCTTTGATTGTCCATATACATTTATGTTGACACTGTATACTTGTACCAGTCTTCAGTACTGCATTCACAACCTAAATCAACTGTTGGAACTCCAGCTTATATAGCTCCTGAAGTGTTACTAAAGAAAGAATATGATGGAAAGGTAATATTGCTTCTTATTTGTCTGGATTAAAAACTTTCATATACTTGTCGGGTGCAAGTTCTGTTCAACTAAGAATGTTGTGTTCTCAATAAACAGGCTTCTGCGGTATTGTTTCAAAGAACTATTCTAGTCTCAGCATGTAAATCTTTTTTCCTGTATTAAACCTTTGATAGCAACATTAATCGCCTCTTCTGCTGTCAGTTATTAATTGCTTTATTCTCCTGTCTTACCTGAATCACTCTGGTGGTACATTGTTTTACTGGCTCTGTGTTTTAAACTTCTCGGCATATTAATTAAGAGTGATAACGAACTAGCATCATGTCTTACTATAATTTGGTTGAAGATGAACAGTACAAAATCTCAGGGATTAGGCAATGTAATCTGCCAGGCACCTTTTAAGAACACTTTGGCCTGTGTGTTTCCTTGCTTTGATTTCAGTATATGTGTGATATATCTAATGCTTCTTTGCATCATTCCTGTTCCACTAGAGGCTACATGTTGCGTAAAGTTACCAGTTCTGACGGGATAAGAATAGTTACTAGTGAGAAGACAATCTGTATTCATCCTACCAGTTCTGAGAGGTTAAGAATACCATTATTAGTTTAGTTCAGTCGACCCTAACGGAAGATGTAGAATACTTTTGAAGTTTGATTCATTCATAGTTGCTGTTATGTGGATGCGATCAATGGATTGAGTAGGATATGTGAGGCAGATTAGAAATGTGATTTGGCAGGAATGACATTTTCAATTACTGGCTGAGGCTTCAGTTCTAGCAATTGAATCTTATAGCCAAATAAATTATTTTGTAAAATCTGCGTGATGGTATATTGTTCAATTATTGTGGTGCTTAATGTTTAATGGTTCAATTCCCAATCAAAATACTTCAATAAAGTATAATGGTAGTGCAGTAGTATGAGAGCAATTATATTACAGTCACCCAAAGCACATGCAAACACATGTTTCTCTTAGTAAGAAATATACATGCTAAATTTATCTTTTTCCAATTAAATATGTCAGGTTGCGGATGTCTGGTCTTGTGGGGTAACCTTATATGTTATGTTGGTCGGAGCATATCCTTTTGAAGACCCTGAGGATCCTAAGAACTTCCACAAAACAATACATGTAAATTAATTTCTTTTTCAATAATTGAAAGTGGAAACTTCTTTAAAATCTTGACTAATAAATCTGTTGGTTCTCTCAGCGAATTGTAAATGTCCAGTACTCAATCCCGGACTATGTCCATATATCTCCTGAGTGTCGTCATCTAATCTCAAGGATTTTTGTGGCTGACCCAGCAAAGGTTAGTTCTCTGTTTGTGACCTGAGTTTATATTCATGCCTCTGATATTTCGGGATAGTGCTACTATGCGTCACAAATCACAAACACTATCTTTTGATGGTTTATGTTTTATTTCTCTGAGTAATGATGTAAAATAATTCCTAGTAACCATACAAGTTCGAAGTTCCTTTTCCCATGGTACTACGTCTGATTGATCTTTATTGCAACAGAGGATATCCATTCCTGAAATTAAGAATCATGAGTGGTTTTTAAAGAACCTACCAGCAGATCTCATGGATGAGAATGCAATGAACAGCCAGTTCGAAGAACCTGATCAACCTATGCAAAGTGTTGATGATATTATGCAGATCATCTCTGAGGCCACTATTCCTGCGGCTAATACAAATAGTCTGAATCATTATTTGACTGGTAGCCTGGACATTGATGATGATATGGAAGAGGACCTGGACAGTGATCCTGAACTTGACATTGATAGTAGTGGAGAGATAATATATGCGATGTGATTCTGATCGTGCCCGTGTGCTGAGAAGGGTGGTCATCCAATGTTCATTGAAGTTTAACCTTGGAAATTGGAGCTTTGGGTGGGAAAGGACAAAGGAGGTATCATTTTCTTGAAAGTGGGGGACAGTATAGGTAGGGATTTCTCCGTCAAGCGAGAATCCAGCATTGTGCTTGTGTTCTCTGTATCACTAAATGCCCTGCCACTTTGAAGTGGCATATGTACTGTTTTTGTAATCTTGTAACACCTGTAATGAAGTCTTAACTTTGTCTTTAATTGTACCGGTGACACCTTGTCTCCATTTCTAGAAAGTTTGTTATAGACTTACAGGCACAGCTTACAGTTCATGAAATGGTCCTTTTGCTCTAACATAAACCACAACTAGACCTTAGTTTAATTTAAAATTGGATAGTAATTAATCAATTTATAAGTGGATGAACATGACCATCCTAATCAGGGTCAATTTGATTGTGTTTAATGGAATAAAATTAAGCCGCAATGTGAAAAGAGTATGCATTTATCTCCTGATTTGTTAGGTTCTGGCAAGTGGAATCTCACCTGGCCTGTATTTTGAGCAGCACCAGAAGGATCAAAGGTCAAATTTTCTGTCGTTATCACTAGCCATATCATCATTGAAAATTTATAAGAGGGATCCAAATATTCTCCTTTTCAGAAAAACGGCAGCAACTCTGCTCATTCAACCACAGATGTTTGTCAAAGCACCTACTCAAGAAACTTGTCCCCTTCAAGGAACCTTCTTCCTCAATGCATTATAAGTTGCAGAATGATTAGTTGATCAGGGATGTTTTCTAATGAGATCTGAATGCAATAAACAGCAGAGAGGTTTTTTTTTTTTCCATTTTTCTTTCTGAAGAGGTAGAATCTAAGTTTATATTACACACCCCGGACAAATACATCCTCAATGATGCAAAGATATGGGTAACCTTAGTTTTTCCTCGGAAGAATAGTCCTTAACAACTGACCTTAATTTGGTATTTATGTTTGAGCATGAGCTTCCTTTCTTGTCCAAAAGACAAAGGAACATATCTATTTTCCATGTATGGCCTAGTTTGCCACGAAGACTAAAAGGGTAATTGATGTATGAAACACTTGTCGAAACTATCAATGCATTCAAGCTTTTAACCATAGTTAGGACCATATCCTCGTGATATTCTGTCCTGGCAACAAGATCATAGGGTGTGCTAATTCTCCAGTCTCTCTCAAAACTCAAGGTTGAATTAAGGAAAATACAAAAATGGCATTGGTGTTCAAAGTTTCAAGCCAAACATCCCAAGCACCAGCTTGTTCGATCTCCCAGCTGGAGCCTTCTCCAATTTTGATAAAATTCTCCTAAACAGCCTTCTCTGGGCAGTTTTTTCTCTGACTCAGAATGCCACCTGTTATAAAACGGGAGACATTAGCAATGCCATGAAGAAGTGAATATATGACGTTGGTAATTTTGAAAGTGAATTTGATTACTACATAGGAATAGAAAATTAAAAAAAAATGTTGGTAGAAATGCAAATAACCAACTTCACAATTAGACTTCAGTAAATGATTAATTAAAAACATATCCGACATTTATCAGTTGTTTTCAGAGGGACAAATTTGATTATCCCTACACCTGGCTATCATGTGATAAGATTAACACCAAAAGTCAACTGCACAAACTACCATTCATTTTCTAAGAGACAGACATGCATATCAGGTCCAAGCACTTTTACCTGTTCAGATTACAGCCTATTCAGTTTCAGAGTCACTTGCATTTACCAAACTAGTCGGCTGCACAGCTCCTGATATATTTTTGGGTCTTCTATACCACAAAAACATAAACCATAGGGTCCTCAATAGTGCCCCATTTGCAAAGTGTGGAATGAAAATGCGCCCCCAATATGGGTAATATGGGCCTGGCAATTTGATCGATGTAAAGATTATTACAATAGCTATTAGGTGCCAGGGAACTTCTGCATCCTGAAAATCAAGTCATATGATCAACAAATTGTTATGTGCTGACATTTTTGATAATTCCTATATTTCAATATATTTTATTCAAATGTGACAACAACAAACTTGTCCAGACATTTATTTCTCTATGTGCTGAATTCTATGGGGAGCACATTGGGGGATGCTGTGAGGAACGTCTGCTATAACTCAAATTTACCGGAAACACCAAGAATATTATGACATCTTTACCTTCGTAACATCTTTTATTCATTAGTGACAAAAATACATACCTTGAGAAGAGGAGAAAGTTCCAAGGCAGTTTCTTTCAAAACCCCTGCGAGTACAAAGCCAATGAGTAGGGGAACAGGGATAATAGTCAACTTCTTTTCATGTGCACAGTAGGACATCTCACTAAGGGAGGACACTGCCAGTAAAGGTACACTTAAATATTTGACAACTGCCAATATAAGATCAAGTATGAGTTGAACAAAGTTCTCCAAAGCTCTGTTCCAGGGGAATCTCTTCACCGGCAGAGGAGCACTGTCCCACAATCTTCTTGCCTTTTCTATTACATGGTCAAAATTTATTTTTTCAGGATCACCTGATTGACCTGTGGCCATATTTATTGCAGAACAGATACTTGTCTTAGTACTGCTCCAAATGACTTGCTTTCGTTTCATGGTCAAACTACATCTGTGTGCTTCAAGATACTGAGATGAATCCTGCTAAAAAAACCAGCACAACAAAAAGATAAATAATAATCTCTAGAAGCTAAGAAAAAATAGTCAAAAATACATTAACATGCAACCCATTGACCTTGAAGAACAAACATCACTATCTTATTCCCTTGGATCAAAATAGATAAATAAAGATCAATTCCAGCTAAATGGAGAATATCGTTGCAGATAATCCCGTTCAGAAAAGAGAGGATGCATGAATTTTCCACACATTCAAATGAACAACTATACTTTTAAAGAAGAACATAGTACTTGCTTCTTATTACACAGATCGCAGAATGAAACTTTACGAGCAATTCGCCAAACAAAATCAAGCAAAAAGGAATTCATATCAGGGCAACTAAGAAGAGGTATACCTCAAAGAACAAAAGAAAAAATTAACACTGCCACAAATAAGTCCTCAAAGTGATTGGCGAAACTAATTTAAGAACTGAATTACTTCTCCAACTTGAACAGAAGAAAACATGTGCAGTACACATATAATTTTCATGCTCCTTCGGACTTACTAAGAATCCCACAACCAACTATCTAATAACAACCTATTATAAAATCCTGGAACCTTCTTCTCTCACCTATGAACATAGTCAGATGAGGGGATGGGGCGCACCTCAAGCGGCCAAAGCTTAATATTAAAAGGAACAACAAAAAGCAGTGTTAATGGAGCCCGTTTCGTCAGGATTAAGACTAATAGAATACAAAGTAACAAGGGATAAAAGAAGGCTAGTTGAATGAATGAACGTGAAGCTACTATAGAATATTGAATACTATTAGACCCCTCATCCCCCAAAATAAATGAAGCTGCATCACACATTACAACTAAGATTATGGCTTCATAATTGGGCAATTCAAGACCCATTTCCAAAATCTATATTCTTATTAGCCAAACATTTTAATGTAGAAACATAAAGAGCATAAACCTACAAATAATAAATCCAATGAGAAACAAAACGTAAACCCCAATATTCAAAATGAAAAGCGTTGTCTACTCAACATATACAGGAGAAAAAGGGGCAAGAGAAAAGCTTTACCTTGAGCTTATGAAGAAAAGGAGAATGAATTTTAAGAGACATTTTAGGGAAGCCATGGAAATGGGTAGATGCAGATAACAAGTGAGAGGAACATGGACTGGTCGTTGCCATATTCGATAATCTCAAAGACCCTTTTCAGAGGTTTATGTTAAACGCCTTGAAAATGGGTTTTTCATGAATTGCACCTAAACGACATTGTTGAAATTGTCGTGGAAGACTTGGTCTGGGGGGATAAGATTGAAACTTTTGATGGTGGGAACTATTTCCTTTTCTTAAAGCTTATAGCGGAGAAGCGTTTCTGTTGATGAAGGGTTTAAGGGGTGGAGCCAGGATCTGCTAGTGCTACGGCTATTTTACGCAACCGTGAATCTTGCATCGGTTCGGGTCAGATTTTGATGTCTACGGATAACAGTGGTAATTACGGAATATTCACAAAAACCGACATGAAAAAGATCAATGTTCAAATGGAGGAAAGAACAAGTAGGCTACTCATCAATGATACTTATTTTTCAATCTGTTCAGGTGGCCTTATTACCTCTCCAATTAGTATTGTTAGCTTTGGCAATGTCCAGAGGGTTGAAAATGGAGTAAGGTATAATTGCAAGGAAATAAAAGCTTATTATTTTCCCAAGAGAACACTGGTATCAGATTATCAAAAGCCAATGCTAATTCATACCAAGGCTTTTGGCAAATCAGGCTTTCATTTTTTGTTTAACTGCAACACAATTACTGACTTATTGGAGAAAGCAAAGATGGAAATTTGGGCCTTCCATAGATACAAAATCATCTTATTTTCTATAGTACAACGGAGGAATTTAGCCCATTTTAGCAACTAACTATTGATTTCCCAACAAAACTTGGACTGCATCTTCAACCAAATACTCTTTTATGCTACTTGCTCAGGACTCCGGAGACCTTGAAAACAGGATGGAAGCCTTTTCGATTTCACAATTCCACTTCACAGCCACCTGCAAGAAACAATAAAATCAGGCATTTAAGCTAAAGAACTCGAAAGCTGGTGCCAATTTTGTATGTTTATTACTTGAATATGACCACAATAGAAACAGAAAGTGAAGTAATAACCTTACTTCAGAAGGGAAAAAAGGAAGAATATGTCATGGAAACAAGGGCTGGTAGAGAAGCCCTGTACTTTCTGGATAACCTAGCATTATATTAAGATTTTGTAGTGCTTGACCAGAAGCTCCCTTCACAAGATTATCAATCTGCGGAACAGGTTTTGAGAGCTCAGAAAACAATAAGAGGACACTATAATATTTTGCATAGGATGTGCACATGCTGAAGGTTAATACATACAACTGATATGATTATTGCCCTTCCAGGGATTCGATCAGGAAAGACATTCATAAAACAATAGTTAGAACCTCGAACATTATGAGTACGAGGAATAACTCCCTTTTCTAACAATTTTACAAATTCTTCATCCTGCCAGAAAGAAAAAAATAATAAAGTAAAATCAGTATTTAAGACCCAAACACCACTGAGAAGAACAAACAAGAGTCATATAGACTAGCAGGTATAGCAAGCACAAGCCCACATGCGAACTGTAACCATTTAGAACCCTACAATAAAATAAGATATACCTGACAAACAAAACAAAGTATAAAACCAATCAAGTTAGATAAGATGTACCTCATAACATTTTCTTAATTGCTCATATAAATCCTCAATTGTCACTCCTTGAGACATTTCCACATATATTGTTGATTGCATTCCACGGGTCTGATTTGACAATCAAGGAAAAGAGAGTCACATGTTCTTAATTCTTTTGGAAGGAAAGAGAATAGAAAGCTATTAACACTGAAACGCAGTTTATTACAAATCTTACCATTGGCATTAGGTGTGGTGTGAAACTAACGGTTATTTTTAAATGTGCAGCATCAGATAGTCCCTGTTCAATTTCTGGGGCTGCAATGAGAACAGAACAAATATTAACACTGTAATAACTTTGGCCTCCAGAGTTGCATTACAACCATATATTCCACCTAGCATAGTTCCATAAATAGATGAAGTACCATTACCATTTCCTAATTAGGCAAAAAGAATACAACAACAATAAGAATATAACAAATATAAACTGGTCAGGATCCATCTACCTTAATTACAAGATGAAGACCATTAAGTAAACCCCAAAATCAAGATGCATAGGATTCCATGTACTCACCATGGCGATGTCTTGTAACACCATAAGAATATATTCCTTCAGCTATTTCAGAGTATAAATTTGCTTCCTTGGCTCCACGTCCTGTAAAAGGTAATCTAGATCAGAATTGCTACAAAGAAACACAGCAACATACAGAAACTGTTGTTAAAAATGTGCATGAAGATATAGAAGAAGGAGAAAACCAACCGGCTCCACTCACACCAGATTTTGAATCAATAATGATATTTCTGGGTTCAATGAGTTTAGCCTGCAAGTTGAAGGCAAATCAGTAAGATATTGGATGTCTAATATTATTAACTAATGATGGATTCACATGGGCACAGCATCAGTGGTACAGCAATCAAGCAAAAATGATGATCAAAATGGGTACACATATTACATGCATCATTCATTAAGCATCTATATCAACAAAAATTTAAACATCAGCTACTCAAGTGAATAAACATGTGACATAAAACAACTTAAAACACAAGAAAAAGGGCACAACCTTTATCAAGGGAACAAGTGGAAGCTGAATAGATGTTGGATAACAACCAGGATTAGCAACTAGACGTGCACTTTTCACTTCCTCCCTTAAAATCTCTGTCAAGCCATACACAGCTTCTTTCTGGATTAAGTTGAAAACTAACCAGTTAACATAAAGAGTAATATCGAGGAAAGCAAAACAAAACTCTCAATGGAAATGTCAAAAACAATAGCATGTGGCATTCTTTCTTGAAGAACAACTATGTAAAGGATAGAAAAATTAATCAGTTACAAGATCAGTTGGCAGAATAAAATATAACCAGAGCTCATTCTCAACAACAAGGTCCAGTCAAGTATAGGAAATCTGAGGTGCTAAACAGAAATCTTCCCACTGGAACTTGAAGTCATATATGAGTAGGTACAATAACCTTTGCAATAGTAAAAATTAAAGGATTATCTGCATTTTATTAAATAAAAGAAAACCTGCAATTCTGGTGCACTATGGGGCTGACCATACCATTCCTCATATTCAGCAATATCTCTCAGCCGAAAGTCCTGAAATTATTGCATAATACATTACATGGGCAGAGAACCTTACACCAGGGATGCAAACAGATCTTTAAAAGAATAAAAAACAATACCGCAGAAAGATCAACAATCTTCAAATGGCGGGGCAGGCCTCTGATGATTTCCTGAAAATATTTAAATGAACAAAATTCACTATGATAAGAAGACTATTTTGAAGTAAGGAAGATAAAGTTTGTCAGGTTATGAAGGTACAGAGCACCTGTGTAGTTCCATGAGGCAAACAACAGAACACAGCATCCACGTTAGAGAAGTCTGCATCCTTGACCGAAACCATAGTTGGCAGATTCTGCAAAAAACAAACGGACTCAATGACCATCCAAAAGAAACACTACAATAACATACTTGACCAGCCGCAGATAATAGGCATAGCCACTATTTTTAACATTTACAATTCAATATATTGAGATGACAAAATTCACTCTTGCCCCAAAATTAAAGTTTATTGTCGGAACCTAGAAAGAGTTCTTGCTTACTTGTGTTATCAAATGAGGAAACACTGAGCCCATTGATTGGCCTGCTTTTCTATCAGCAGTCATCAGCGTAATGCCAAAGTATGGATGGTTTGCTAAGAGCCGAACAATCTGTGAGAAAATAAACAAATACATAAAATAGAATCAATTTTTATGCTACCAGTTAACAATTAACATAGAGGTAAATAGTACATAACAAAAACCTCAAAGCTAGAGATATAGTGTAAATATAAGAAATTTCAAACCTCAGCTCCAGTATAACCACTAGCACCCAGAAGACCAATGCGAACTTCCTTTTTGTTCTGTTGTGAAGATTGCATACATTTTGTAGACAAGGCTGACGCTCCACCTACATTGAGCCTCACTTTTTCATTTCGATTCTTCAGTTTTGAAATCTTTCCTTCCTCCTAAAGTTTTGAACACCCAAAGTTAGGTTTTTCAAAAAATAAATAAATAAATTTAACACCAAAAATTCAAGTATCTTGAAACTAAGAACTTTGATTTTGTTTCTTTTCTAGCATTTCCTGGGGAACCAAACAATGAGCTTTCGTCTGAAAACAAACCTTCCACAAATATCCTTGATTGGAACAAATTGAACTGAAAGTTGCAGTGCTCATTTCTAATCAAATTCTGCAACACCAAATTCAAAAAAAAAAAAAAAAGTTAAGCTTTAATGGATAAAATGTAATCATGTTTGGATTATATAGCGGATTGAACACTTACGGCCTCTTGTAAAATCTGCGTTTGTTTGGAAAGAAAAAATAAAAAGTTGGTCTAAAATTGTTCCCAGTGAAAAAGATGATGCTTGAATTATTAGACAACCAAAATCAATACCGAAAACCCTAGAATCTGAAAAAGGGTTTTGGTTCTGTCTTGTCTTGTCTTGTTTGTAACTGTATGTTGAGGTCCATGTAAAACTCCGTGCAACCTCGTGACGTGGAGAAACTACAAAAGAGCTCGTGCGGAATCCAACGGACTTGATTCGAGCAGCCAGCGCCCAGTCGCCATTCACGCCCTCAAGGCATCGCGAACGCAGAAATTGACTACTCTTTGCATTAAACAGTTCTAATTCTAATTTAGGAATCAAGCGCCTTTCACATACGTCAGTGCTTAGATATTGGTGAAATTAAAGCCTTGCCATATTTACTTAAAAAATTAATTAGATATATAATAATAAATAAAAAAGAAGAGTGCAATTGAAAATTAGTGGAAAGTAATGGAAAATGTGTTTTCATCGAATAAATTATATAATATACATTGAAAGCTAACTTTGATTTCTGTTTGGGTCGCAACTTGTTGCAGCTGGCGATTTGCATTTCCGCAGAAACATTATTTACAAGGAATATTATACAAGAATGAAAAAAAAAATATTAATGTACATCTCAATGAGCCTGGAATTGTTAGCAAAATGCTTAGTATTGCATCCTCCTATCGATCTAATGTAGAAAGAAATGGAGCTTGGGGTACCCTTTTTGGAGTATGACAGTTTTCATCTGTTCTTGAGCTTACTGGTGAAGTCTGGGGCATTAGTTCTGACAATCTGTTTCTTTCACTGGTAATTCTATTCTGCAAAAGAGTTTGTTGGTTTGTCAGTTTATTTCTTCAAAAGATTGCTAGTTTAACAGAAAAGCTGAGAAGAATGTGTATGTATATGTATATGTATATGTATATGTAATTACACACAGCATTTAGCATACAACCGAGACCCAGGAAAATCATGTGTCTTGTGTATGTGAGTTATTGACCTTGAGGGTCAAACCCTGCAATTCTCGTTCAAGTGAGATGACTTTGTTTTTGAGGTGCTCAAGTGCCTCTTCAGCGGCCGCAGGACAGATGTCAGACACAGGTTTTGTTATACCAGCAGCCTGAAAGTTTGGTTCAAATGAGACCGATAAAATTCCTGAGAAACCTGAGGGGTCAATCACTGTTCACGTACCTTTAAAACACTTGTGCACAATCCCAATAACTTCTGTGCTAACTGCACCCGGTCATCATCAGATTCCTGTGACAGATTTATAGACGGTTATACTTCTACAAACTGCGTTAAAGCCTACTAAGATATAGCTGTGTGGACGGTTACCCTCAGTTTATTAGTCAAACGTTGCTCCTCGTCAAAATTAATATGAGGATTTTTCCCCATAGAAGCACGATAATGAGCAAGCTCTTCCCTGACACGTGAAAGGACAACCTCTGTCCGGCGCAGTTTGGCACCGAGGTCTTCGTTTTGAATTTTTAGTATGTTGTTTTCCTCCTATTGCATCATTCATGGAAGAAAAGAAAAACACAGACAGATCAGAGTTGGCAACTTGACATTGATTTGGAGGAGAGGAAGTCCTTAAACTTAAGACCAAGTTCAATATCACCCAAATTTAGTAGCAAGAAGAAAACGTAAAATCTTGCCTTAATTTTGGCATGATGATGAATTCGCTGTTGGAGGTTTTGCTGGCCAGACAACTTCTTTACTTCTCCTTCAAGTTCCATTACTTTCTTCTTGTAATTTACATTCTCCATCTACATATACGCTAGGGAGTTAGGCCCAAAATCCAAGGTTCAAGAAGATGAAAAATCAGTCACACACTCTATACGAGGACCAACTAAATATGACACTTGATTAAATAGAACGGTTTTAAGACTTTAACCTTAAGCATTTCATTTTCAGTTTTAAGCAACTGATCTCTCTGACGAAGCTTCTCCAATGCTATTTGGGCAGCTACCACCTCAGCCTGTTTCCTATCGATTTCCTCAAGCCACCTGTTAAAAGAAAATGTGCAGCAGACATGAGCATAGTTAAAATATGAAATAGATAACTGAAAATAACCTTTGTTGCTCCGACTCTTCGTTTTCCTTGAAGTACCCATGTCTGATATATATCCCATGGATATATGGCTGTAGTGATCCGACCCTCCAAATATATGGAAAAACTTTAAAAAATTTTGATCGTACCCGTATCCAACACTTACCCCCAAGTCCTAGTAACATAAAAAATAACCAAAAAGAACTTGAGCTTAGGAGCTGCTAATCTCACCCTTGCCTCTCCTCGACAAATTCATTGAGTTGCTGCTTAAGCTTGACAACCTCATGCTCCTGTACAAATTACATAATTCAAATAAATCAGAACACATAATAGGCAACATAAATTCAATATATCCAAGCTAACCATACCTTCACTTGAGATTCTAAACTACTAAGTCTAGCCTTCTCTGCTATTTTCTGCACTTGCTGATTATCCAACAGTGACTACATTCAAAAGAAGAGAATCATAAGATAGACAAATTCAACCGTAACTGTATGTATGAGGTTTTTTTTTTTTTGTTGGGGGCAGGGGGTACGGATTTTTTTTTCTTCCCATGAGAAAAAGTAATTTTTTCTTTGATCCTAAACCAGCATATACTTGCCATAATTAAAATGGTGGATATAGAAAATCTGGTTACCACATAATTGGTCATATCCAATTTGACTCCCAATAAATCTCGAATTACATCATGGGTCATGCTCTCAGCAGCTGCTAATCTTGCATTGAGAGCAAATATCTGGGGAAAAGAACATGTTTAAACAAAGTAACTAGCGAGTCCAAAGACTATAAGAAGCTGTAGAATGAATATCCATGCGGTAAAAGCCTACCTCTTTCTGTCGATTTGCTGCTAGGGATTCTAATTCTTCAATGCGCAGCCTTGCAGCAGTAAGATCCTCATCCTTCTCAGATTTTACTTGTTGTGCCAAGCCCAAACCAATGCATTTAAACGGGGAACCAGAGCCTCTAGACTTTGCCACATTTTTTTCTGACTTGTTCGATGACTGACTTTGGGCATGGCTAAAGTATCCTTCAGGTTTAACTTGTTCAGCCATGGCTTCCAATGCCTTGAACTGTTTCCAATTTTCATAGTTTGTCCGAAGGTTAGAGAATCAAAGAAAAAGAACATATACTCTAATCCTATATAGGCCAGAAAAAATGCAGCAGAACTGCCCAATCCAATCAATATCCATTGGCATACCTTCTGCTTATACTCCTTCGCCTGGGCTTCTGCATGCAAATTTAGTTCAGAAATATGTGATTTGCATTGGGCAATCTGTTGAACAATATCAGAAAGATATCAATAACACCGCACCCACCTTGGAAAGGAAAAACCAAAGGCTTCAAAAATTGCATTTCTCTGCATTATAAGCTTAAAACAAAGTTACACAGTTCAACAGAAAGTTTTGACCTCTTTATCCTTGTTAGATATATCTCTATCAAGAATTTGTATGTAATCCAAGGCTTGTTGAAGATCTTTCTTCTTCTCATCTAAACACCTGCAGATAGAAAGAAATCATATATGGCCAATTAAAATCATTATCATCATTTAGAAAGGTTATCGCCACTGTAAAATAGATCAGAGCAATATTGCCAAACCTTTTCATGTCAGCATCAGCATTTTTGACATTCTGCATCTGATTTTTTACAGCATGAAGCTCTAATTCTAGCTCCTCTCTTTGCAATCGTTGACGTTCAGCTTCTCCTTTAATAATGTCAACCTAACACCAGTTTGGGATTTGTTAAACATGGTTATCAAAGAAGTAGTACTTTCATGCAGCTTTATCACAGTGCAAAATCACACCTTGTTTTCCAGTACATTTATGGTACATTCTAGCTCTTCAACAGATCTCTCTAATAGCTTCACCTCAGCTTCCTTGTCTTCAGCATAGCTCTTGTTTGATTCAGCCATCTATCATCAAATTTTATGGATACAATTATAAGACCTAAATCAAATCAAAAGGAAGAAAGGGATACTATTTTATACAGTGTTAAACCAGACCATACCTGTTGAGCTTCCATAGCAATAGCTTCACTTTGTTTAACCTCAACATGTGCCTTTCCAAGCTTTTCTTCCAAGCTAAGCACCTCCATGTGAAGCTGATCTCTTTCACCAGCAATTTCATTTAAAGTACTACTCATGGACTCAACAGTATGATTCATTTGGGAAAGGGCATTACTCATTTCTGAGAGTTCCACCTCCAAGCTCTCAATGATCTTCTTTCTCTCTCTTAATTCAACTTCAAGAGAACTTTTTGCACCTAAGGCATCCTCAATATGAGCTCTCAACTCTTGATTTTCAGAGCAAAGAAGTTTGAAAGACTCACGTTCATTTGAAATATCCAACTGAAGGTTGGAGATCATGTCTAGCTTTTCTTGCAGCTGAACTTCAAGCATTTGACTATGACTAACAGCCTCATTAAGTTCACTTGATTTTACAGCAAGCTCATCTTCTAAAGACTCCAAAGAAGAAACCATTTCCTCTATTTCATCTTTTTGATCCTTAGTATTAGAAGCAGACTCTTGTAGTAGGCTGAGATCAAATAATAGACCTTTCAAAACCTCATCCTTCCTTGATAACTCTGCCTGGAGAGTCACATTTTCGGATTCCAGCTTGTTGGCATGATGCTCTAAGTACTCAAACTCTTCTACGAAATTGGATATCCTCTTCGCATTATCAGCCAACTCCTGAAACATTTTATCTGCAACTGTAACACCTTTATTCATTGTGCTAAATAATCTACTACGCGTCATATCTGTAGTTTCCACTGAATCAACACATTTTGCAGCATTCAAGGCTGACTTGTTGAAGGCTTTAAGCTCATTTTTCTCCAGAGATCTAAGTTTCTTGCTCAAAAGAGCATTCTCTTCCATCAAAGTATTTACTCTCTCAACAGAAATTTGCAAATCATGACTTTTCAGACCTAAATCCTCCATGATGATAGATTGAGAAAGTTGGAGTTCCTTCAATTCAACAGCTTTCAGCTCTAGATCAGTTTGTAGGCTGGTAATGCAAGTCTCCAAGAAAAAAGTTTTTTCTTTCAACTGGTGAATTTCCAGATTAGAAGCATCAAGGCAACTTACAGAGGATTCAAGATCAGATCTTTTCTCCTCCAAATCCTGCAGAAGTAGACAGTTTTCTTTCTTCAACTTTCTTAACTCACTTTGCAATTCTTCTAGTTTTTCTTGCGTAAAAGACGACTCAATTTCCCACTCCACCAAAACCAGTTCTTTCAAATATGAATCTATTTTTGAAAGAATCATTTCTTTCTCCAAACCATCAAGGACAGCATAAGCATTTGTAAGCTCTTTTTTAGAATCAGCTAATTGAACAACCATTTGTTCCATCTCTGATGCCAAAATAAGAGACTCGAAGTCTTTCGTCCACGAGTCTACCATAGAAATCTCAGCCTGAGATTTGAGAAGCTCGTCTTTATCTTTGAGCAGTTGCTCTTGATCAAGAAGGGAAGCTACAAAATTTGTGTTACTCAAATCCAATTCCTTCATTAGAACTGTGAGCTGAGATCCCATATAGTTAGACCTTTGCAACATAACTTCCTCTTGAACCTGTAAATCAGAAATCCTTTTCTCAAACGTGACTAATTTTACACTAAGCTCACCAGTTTCCTCTTCCTTCTTTGATATTCGATCAAAACTATTCTTGATATCAGCTAGGAGCTTTCCTTTAATAAGTCTACACATTTCAAGCTCTCTTCTTGACTTGGAATTGTGCTCCCTCAAATCAGCTATAACAGCATTTGACTCAGACAAGCCATGCTGAAGCAAACCATTCTCCGCATTCAGCCCTGTCAAGGTTTCCAACAAAATTCCCATATGACACAGGTGAAGCACTGACACAGCACAGTCCTTCACAATAATCTCCGACCACACATCTTCAAGCCATGACCGTGCAAGAATCACAGAATCAAACAGCAGAGACTTGAGGGAATGGCAATCACTAGCTACAGCCATGACATTCTGAGAGAAAGCAGTTTGCAACTCAGTCATGAGACCCTCCAGTTCGGAAACCAGGTACGTTGTTTCTGTCAAACTTGTGCCAAACTGCTCTTCTAGGTTTTCAAGTTGCTGATCCTTCACAATATTAATGGATTGCAAGCTTTGCACCTGATTAACTAGTGCATCCCTCTCATTAACTAGTGTGGCTTCCACTTGCTTCTGCCTTTTAATATCAAGCTTCATGGTTTCATTAGCAATCATGAGCCCATTGATCATAATATCTGCTTCTGTTATGGTATCTTGTGCCTCCTCAAATTTAGCAAGAATACAAGAAGCCTCTGCAGCTTTCTGAGTTGCAATCATCTTTGCATCACCAACTTCAAGTTCGAGAAACTGAGCAACAGGATTGTAAAAGGAAAATATAAGGCAAAATATTAATAAAAACTAAATATACTTTACTTCTAGTTTATGAGGGTAAAAGCAATGTAGGAATCTGTTATAATATTGTCCAATGAGCTAACATGTTCTTTGGCCAAACTAGCAGTCCAGCTGTTTTTAAGCACTGAACTAAGCCTTTTTCTTTTTGTTCAGTTCAACCATTCAACACTTATTTTAGTTAAACTGAGCCATATCAACACCTACTTATATTATTGTCTGCCAAAGTGCTTGTTTGTTAGATGAATTGGGAACAAAAGCCTTGTAAATAATGACATGGACAAACCCGCCAAAATAGAAAAGTTTGTCCATGTCATTCTTTGTGTGTGCCTCTCCTTTGTAGGTGCAACAATGACATGGACAAACCAGACAAAACACCGGAAAAGTTTTTCCATGGTTTTAAAAACTGGATGTTTAAATAAATTTAACAGGTTACCTCTTTTGTCTGGCACCAATGAGTTCTTATTTCTTGCATGGATTGCTCAAATGTATTCATCTTACGATTGACAGCTCCAATCTTGAGTTCCCACAGCTTTCCGAATTCATTCATTGTTGCTTCCAGAGCAATTACATGTGTCGTGAGGCACCGTAGGCTTTCCTTGCTCAGTTTCTCAGACAACTGGATCTTCTCTTTTTCATCCCGTATTGTACCCATCTCTGCTTGAACCTCTTTTAAGCTTTCCATGGCTGATTTTATTTCCTTTTTCAGAAGAATAACGGTCACTTCTCTGTCACACACACTCTTGCAAGTTTTTCCAAACCCTAAACATTTCTCATTACGCAGAGACCCATGCTGACTCTCTCCAACTTTAAAGGAACAATCAGATATATCAGTTTCCAGCTCCTGAACAGAGTGCAAGTCCTTGTCATCTGCTCCTGCATTTGACTGCAACAACATCCAGGTGTAGCAAAAAATCGATCACCCTTTTCAAAGAATAACTACAACAAAAAAGTGAATAGCTGCTACGAATAAGCTGTCTATCAGAAACCAAGAGCATCAGCTTACCCGTCTTTCATCACTGCCATCATCAGAGGTATAAACTCTTTCTCTGACACTTCTTTCAGGACTTCTCCCACAATCTCTATACATGCCCATGTGAGCCCTGAGTGTGGATACACCAGTTCTTAGCTCAGACAGCTTCTCATGTGTCTTCAAAATGTCATTCTCCTCCATATCTTCAAGCTTTTGTTTCATAGCAGCAGCACGCTGTTCCTCCTCCAAAAGCCTCTGCCCAAATTCAGCACAGGCTTCCTCTGACTTCGCAACCTCACTTTGAAGGGAACGAATCTGTTTTTCAGCTTCTTCAATCATGGCAGCTTGATCAATGAGAATAGAGTCCTTACTTAAGATCATCTCTGCTGATTCTGCAAGGCGGATGTCCTTATCCTTCAATGCATTGAGATGTTTAAGGTTTGCCTCTGATAATCTATTCACAAGTACAAAAGCAACTGTTGCACAAACAGATGCATTTCTTAGGTCATCTTCAGCCATCTTCATTCTGTCCTGCAGCTTTGTTATAATAGATGTTTTCGTATCCAGTTCTGACCTCAGTAGAACAATTTCTTTCTGTTTTTCATTGCATTCTTGCTGCTGTGCTTCATTAATAACCAGTGCAGCACCTCTCAAAGACTTCAGCATGCACTCCAGCTCACTTCTTTTATCTGTTGCATCCTCTAGGCACCTGCCAAGTTCTTCAATCAATAATTCCTTTTCCGAGAGTATTCTGACCACCCTACCAACTTGCTCAGAAATCCAAATCCTTCTCTGTGGAAATGAACTGGAAATGGGATCAAGTTGATCATAGGCATCAACGAGTTCCTCATGACCATCAGCAAGAATATTTTCAATCTCAGAAGCCAGAAGTTCCCACTCTTCTGATAATGTTCTTAGTTCCCCATCTTTCATTTCAAGCCTTTCAAGTAACTCTTTATTATCTTCAGTCAACAAATATGCCTTTTCTTGCAACTCCTTCAACTCAGTTTCTAAAATGATGGCACCTTTTTGAGCCTCCATCTCTTTCAAATGACAATCTTGGACTTGCTGCTGAAGAATAGTAAGTTCTTCCTGCAAACAGACAATCACCTCAGCAGTTTCAGCTTCAGCCTGCCGACGAGTTTCATCCATTTCTTCTTCGTTAGATGCCAAATAAGCATGATCACTTTGGTACCACATATTCATTTTCTTGGCCTTCTCAAGAGAGGCATGCATCCTCTTCAGTTTCAGCTGGAGGGCAGAGTCTTCACTCTCAATCTTTTCATGAGGTGGGTAATCTCTAAACGCTCTACTGGAAAGTTGCTCTTTCAAGGCAACAATTTCAACTTCTTGTTCACTCAAAAGCTTCACAAAATGACTATTGGTTTGCCTCAAATCCTCCACCTCATTGATTGACAAAATTTGCTGGGACTCAAGTGCTTCAATTACAGACTTTGCCTCTTTTAGTTCACCATTTGCATCTTCAACATGTTTGCTCAGCAGCAAAAGCTTGCCTTGTGCTATCTCAAGATCTCTAACCAAGCACTTTGCCCTTTCTTCAACTTCATCATGAGTTGTTTTCTCTTCTTGAAGAATAATCTTCAGTATATCCAATTCCAACTGCAAATCCATAATTTGCTCCGCATTTTTCATTGCCTGAATAGCATTCATCTCCTTCAGATCCCCATTTTGATCTGAACCCTGAAATTGATGTTTAGTTCCTCTCGTTAGCAGGTAGATTGCAAAATCAAAAGGAAACAAATGGCTGGTCAAATATAACCATATTCTTAGGAACATAGGTACTGATTAATTCCATACCAATAATCTCAGTAACTCTATGTGATTTTTTCCATAGTAATTGAGATCCCATAAGCTAAAACAACAATAATAGCAAAACTAATAGTACCTTTATGGTCTTGATGTTGCCATCTTGATGGCAAGCTGAAGACTTGAGGCTATTTAACATAGTACGTAAATCGTTAATTTCTCTGCAAAAGATGCAAGAAAAATTCACCTTAGAAAGCAAGAAAATGCCTGCAACAACTAATAGTTTCAATCTTCAAATAAAGAAAGCCCAATTTTAGCTGAAAAGAAGACCAGATTGTCTGACCTACTAAGTTTTGCATTGTCCTCTATACAAGAATTAAGATTGTCCCTGCATTCTTCCAACTCATTGAGAGTGCTTTGCAACTGAAACGATATAAAAGAGTGACATATAAGTCCCAAAGACTAACGTTAAATGTATATTTCTGCCTAGCAAAGACAAACCAACCTCTAACTGTAGAGAGTTATTTTCTTTGCTGATGCAAACAACATCCTGTATTAGAAGAAAAAATAAATAAATCCAAGGTAGCCAATATTCATAAACTTTTAGGCCTTCATTTCCATTCTAAAAAGAGAAATGTAAAAAGAATAAAGTATCCTTCCTCTCATAGTTTCTCAAACCAAATATGTTTGGGTGACAAATTATAATAGGCAGTGTATAGAGACCTGCAATTGATCATCTGAGCTTGGGTAGCTATGCTGCTTAGACTTTCCATCAAGAAAATGAAGGAGCTGCATATAGAAGGCCAGAATCAAACACTCTCCAAAATAGAAATTACATGGAAGAATAACAACATTTTAAGCCAGAATTAGAAATACCTGATCCCGCAGTTTGGATATTTCCTCTAAGAGTATCTCCTTTTCTCCTTCTTCATAGAATTCTTGAAATCTACAAGTGCAGTAATGAGAATAAATAGCAAAATAACAGGTAGAATATTGACACTGTCATCTGTTTTCAGAATCTACCTTCTAAGTTGGTCTAAAAGTCTTATATTCTCCAAAGCAAAACGAGTTACTTCAGGATTTTTATCAACTTTAGCTTGAAGTAACTGAATCTCTTCTGAGAGTGCTTTATTCTCTTTGAATAAAAAAGAATCCACAGGTAATGAGCCACGAACAAGTGACTCCATTCTTTGAATCTTGTCTTCCCGAAACCTAAGCATCATTTTAGTGCTTCTAGTGTCTTCCTCCCTTTGACGAACCTGTAAAGTACTTATTGTTAAAAAATTAAGACAACAGTTTAAAATGCAACAAACTCAGAAGTCAGAAAGGAAACGACAGAAAAAAATTACCAAACGATTCAATTGTTCAATCTCTGCTTCAAGCTTCTTGATGCAAGTTTCTGCCATTTGCTCCCTTCTCAAAGCACCAGCAAGCGTTGTCTCCAAAGATTTTAACTGCACAATTTTCAGAAAAGTCCAAAAGAGATCATAATGTAAGTACACTTAGTTCGAAACTCCATTAAAGAAAAAAAAAAATCACCATTGCAGCATAATCCAACTACCTGCTTACTGGACATTCTCACAATGCCTCTGGATTCATATCCAAGTAAATCATCAACTTCTTGGCGACCGATTTCATATGTACTATCATCAGAAGGATTTTCTTCTGATTGCATTGTACCACTGATTGTTGGACCAAATGACAGAGATCGGGATACATTCTGATGTTTAAGAGCACAAAGCTCTTCCTGTTCAAGAAAAATAGTTTACATTACAGATTATTCAATTCACATGAATTTAGAAGAAAATAAATTATTATGAATGCACCACACCTTTAGAAGTCGTATCTGGTTTTGTAGTGCAATGACATCCCCAGTGGAATCTTCATTCACCACAGCCTACACCATTTACAGGAGAAAATTTAATAAGGAAAAACTTAAGGACGTTTATACAATATGTAAGAAAACTAAAAATACAATAGGAATAAACTCACATTGTTTTGAATTAATTTTGCTCGCTGAGCAAACTTTAGAGTGTTCAGGGTTTCAGTTGCACAGCTGCAGAAAAATAAAACGTAAAGAATGGGAGGAGGTTAATCAGAATCATCATAGTTAATCATGTCCAAGTTGAAATGCTTCAAAATGTGTCAAAAATAGAAACCAACCAGACAGAAGGGCTGACATTAGCAATTATCATTGTTTTTGAATTTCCACCAAGTGAATCCTGTGTTATATTTAATGTAAAATGTTACATCATAACAGGTAAAAGCAATGCAGTAAATAAGAAGAAAAACGAAAATCAGAAACTGACCTGAAGAAGAAATGTGAGCTTTGAGTCTCTATAAGGAACATGCCGTGGCTTTCCATGAGCCACATCCACAAGAATCATAATGACATGACTGCAAATGACAATCTGTTCTTACAATTTTGACTACCAAGAATAAAAGTAAAGCAGAAACAATAAATTCAAAAGCCTCAATATTTGTTGAAGAAATTTGAAAGAGTTTAAGTACCCTAGCGTTGACAAAGATTTGTTTATGCTAGCTGCTTCCTTTAAACGCTCACCCTCAGCACCAGAAGTTTTCTGCCTGTAGTAGAATATCAAAAAGACAGGAATCTCATTACACAAATGCAAGCTAAAATATATATAGTTCAACACCCCGGTGTGTATCTCACCTTTCTGAACCAGCAAGATCAACCAGGTTTAATCTTGCAAACCGCAAATTAGTTGTGGACTCTTTTTCCCACCTGCTCTCAATTACACATGTAAAAACGCTATGTGAACGACTGCTCTCCCTATTCATATTTGTCGCCGCAACTTTCCTATTTAAAGAGCCCTATGCACCAAAAGAACGGTGATTTAAAACAAGAATATATACAATGGAAAGAGCATGTCTTTCCAATGGACAGAGAGAGAGAGCAGCAGTTTCCTACTGCCCAAAGTATTGATAAAAATTGTAACCTGAGTTAAAAGCTTCAGAATATCACCCACTGTCTGAACTTCAAATTCAGAGAGATTTTCCACGTACACCCCTTTCTTAACATCTTCCCTCAGCTACAAATTAAGAATGGGAAAATGAAAAATAGCTGAAAGATATGAATGACAGAAATAAGAAAGGAATAAACTTACAAGCAAATTGGCAGCAGAAGGATCAAGAAGATCTGTTATTTGTTCATTATAAATCTCAAGGAAAGAGCATTTGCAATTGTATTTTAACTTCTCATCCCTTCGGATTTCCTCTTCCTGTAATAAAAAAATAGACAGAGAATTATTCGTGACCGTGGTTTCCAAGCTTATGTATTAAACCAAAAGTGACTGGCAAGAACTTCGGAAGAGAGACAATTACAGCTTGAATTCTAGCAAACAAAAACTCAAATATCCGTGGTGTCATTCCCCGTTGTGGACTTGGCTTGACTTCCAAATCTTCAATCTCACCAAGCATTGTATAGGTCTTTCCACTTCCTGTCTGCATGTCCAAACCCAGTGATGTCAAGCTAACTGATAAAGTTTAGAAGAAGGGGATAAAATGATTTGTTGAATCATTGTTCTAAGTTATTAGAGTTGAATTAAACAATCCATTCTAAACTTCCTATACTACTGCAGGATATCTCTAATTGTCCTATATATGTCTCATAATAGAAAGGTAGTAATTGATGCTTGGTTGCATATCTTTTCACAAGTTGCAAGGAGCAACAAAAGCTACAAAACAAACAAAATGACTTTCCTTCAGACAAGACTAAGTTTTGACTTTTCTTTCTTTTCCCTTTTGACAAGGTAGGGGGGCTGCCAAGAACAATCCTAGTTCTCATAGTCGTTTTAGCATGTAAACAACTACAAGGTTGAAACTCCATCGTATTGACACTTAAGCAAGGGTACCTGGACAAGTGTGCTACATTATCGTCACATCATTTTGGATATAACAAACTTGTAGGGAACATGTGCTCTATACTTGAACACCACAAATTAAAATATCCAACACCAATGTAGCAGTTCTGTTAAGTAAGCTAATAAATATCAGATACAAAGAAAGTCAGCTGCTGCACGTATATTTTTCTCATCCAACAAGCCATACATGTCGTAACATTTCTATTAGCTACTTCATTTGCCTAAATGAATCGAGAAAGGTAAGCAATTCCTGTTTTGCATTACCAATGAAAAGAAAAATGATATCAAAAAATCCTAAGTTTCAAGAGAAAGTACCTGGCCATAGGCAAACATACAGCTGTTATAGCCAGATAAGCAATTTTCCACCATTGGCAGACCAGCCATCCTAAAAAGCATTTCCTGCAAAACCAAATGTGTGAACATACGGATTACAGTAAAGGAAAATCTTTCTACATACAAATCTTAATTTGCCTTTAACCAAACCTGGTCTACTGTTTCACATGCCACATGATCAAACGTGAATCTAGTTTCTGGTTGCCCAATCCAAGCGATGCTTTGTGAATTTTCTTGTTTTAAACATCTGTTATAGCCATGTGTGCTCTTCTCCATGCCATTGAGAGGACGGACACGAATAAGAACCTAGGTAAGTTTTAGGAATCATCACCAGAGATAGCAAATTAGTCTAGAATTATCCTCAACCATCACAATAAACAATAAATTTGTGCAATTAACACACCATTCTTTCCCATTTCTATATATTATATCACAAAAATGAGAAATAACTGAATAAAAAGTGAATGTTAGAATGGTTTTACCTGTACATTGTGATCCATCCAAAAAGACGGGTCTTCTTTAAGGTCAAAGTGAGGAACTTCAACAGTATTCACAACAGTAGGCGGACCACAAGAAGAAGAACTAGGCACTCCTTTATACAATGCAGCAAAATTCCCTCCACGCATCCCTCCATTCCCATCAAATTTGTTCCTCAAACCCGAAGCCGGAGGCTTACTTACACTCTTCGTTGGCGTACTCTGCGTCGAATTGCTCTCCGAATAACAACTAGAATTAGCCCTCCCCATTCCCCTACTCACCCTTGGCGTCATATTCATCACCCCTCCATTTCGCAAATCAGATTCGGCCGCCTCATTCTTCGCCCAACCAAACCTCTTTTTGGACAAAAATCCATGTCTATCTGGGGTTTTAAGTGGCAAAGTCGAATCAGGGAGTTTAGGTTTTGGCTTAGTTGGGGTTTTATCAACTCGGCTTCGAATGCTTTCATCTGGTTCTGATGTAGGGTTTGGCGTTGGATCTTGAATCGTGTTGAGAGGAGGTCTACTTGAACCATCATTGCTCGGCTGAGAAGCTAGTGAGTCGCTAGGGTTCACTGGTACATTCTCGATTTCCTCGTTCTTGCTCGAGTTTCGCCTCAAGAATTTGAAATCTCTCAACATTCTGGCCAAATCAATGCGAAAAACAAAAGCGTTAAAAAAAGACCAAAAAAATGCAACTATGATTCAAAGTGCGTACCTAAAACTGGAAGTGAAAAACAGAATCCGAAATCGATTCCCTGCAATTGTTTCCTTGAAAGAAGAAAAAAGAACTTAGGGTTTCATGTCAGATCTTGGGAGATTTTGGTAGAAGTAAATGGATTATTATTCTCTGCTTCTTCCCTGGGTTTTTGGTGAAAGGTTTTTGGGGTTTGGTTTTGAAATTGAGCTGGAAGATGGACGGTGGAGATTTCATTTTAGATTTTGGAAAATGGACGTTTGGCGGTGTTTCGGATTTGAATTTGGGAAGGGTCTTCGGGTCAAAAAAGGAAAAGAACGAGGGTATCTTGTAATTATGGCATAGATTTAAATTTCTCAACGGCTAACATATCACAAGTTACAACGTGGCTTTTTGATCTGTGGGCCTAATTATTGATTTGTTTGTTTTTTACTTTTGTGGGAGGAAGGGTAGGGTACCCTACGTCTTTTTTTATAAAGTAAACAATCTTTATCTCTCCATTCAAATAAAAGAATCAGTAGTAAAATTCAAACATAATATGACCTTTTTGTCAAATTATCTTCATAAGAATGATGGATGTGCTTTTAACATTTTCCTTTAGATTTATACTTAATCCAAATTTTTAAAATATTTAATTTTACGATCATATGTTAATTAATTTATCAATAAATATTTAAACATGTAATATATAATAGTTTCTTGAAAAATTCTATTATGGCACATGTTCTTCCAGAGGAGGAGTTTGCGATTGCGTAATATGCAAAGAGCTCGGTATTTATAGCTTACTTATTATTTCTTTTTTCCCTTTAATGCTTTTGATATGTTGTCAAATTTTATGTATCATTTTGCAACTTTTATTTTCTTGCTTTTGTGCTTTCTAAGATATACTTTCATGGTTTTCTTCTTTCCTCTTTTTCAAAAATGCATGTTCATCTGTGTTGATTGGTATATATTTTTTGATATAATTTTTAAATATATGTGTTATAATTTTATTTTGATGAAAAGAAAATTATTTTAAAATTTGTATTTATTATTGTTATGATTTTAAACAATCCTTATATAAGTCGAAGTATAATGAACAATCCTTATATAAATCGAAATAAAATGATTTTAAATAATCCTTATATGAGTCAAAGTAGAAGATTAGAATGTTTCTCCAATATATATATATTTCATCCTTAACTCATATTTCATAGTTTCGATTTTAGAGCTTTCGCTTTTGATACAAATCGATTCATCAAAATTCATCTGAGAAATTTTCTATCACGAAAAAATACTAAAAGAAGATTTGAGATCATGAGTACGCAAGATAAAGTTGATGATTATAACAATATAATGAGTTTTGATGATGAGAGAATATTCAAGAAACGTCGAATTATTTCTAAACAAACATCTACTGAAACTTTCAAGCAAAATCTTGATGATAAAGTCCAAGTCTTTTCAAGCCAAGGGTTGAAGATGAAACTTGGAACATGTTATGTTCCAAAAGACAATGAGTTGAAGCCTTTAGGAGAAGATGCTTGTTTTATTTGCTACGAGGAACAAACTTTGGGTGTGGCTGATGGTGTTGGAGGATGGGTAGACATGGGCGTGGATGCAGGCGAATATGCTCGGCAACTGATGGCTAACGCCATTGTAGCTGTCCATAAAGAGCATATGTTTAAGGGAAGTGTTGATCTTGGCAAAGTCTTGCACGAAGCTTACTTCCGTACCAAAGTTGAAGGATCATCAACTGCTTGTATTGTCACGCTTAAAGCGGACATTTTACATGCTGTGAATGTTGGAGATAGTGGGTTCATGGTATTTAGGGATGCAAAATTGGTCTATCAATCACCCATTCAACAACGAGATTTTAATTACCCTTATCAATTAGGGAATAGTAAGACTAGTGATGGACCTGATATGGCAATGGAGTTATTTGTGAGGGTGAAGGCAGGGGATATAGTTGTTCTTGGCACTGATGGATTGTTTGATAACATGTATCCGACCGAGATGGAAGAAATCTTGAAACGTGAAACGAAGAAACGAGAAGGAAGTATTTGCCCAGAGAAACTAGCGTCGTTAATAGCAGGGTATGCATTGTACAACTCGTTCGATAAGTTTGCACTCTCCCCATTTGCAAAAGCTGCAAAAAAAGCAGGATTCAATTATATCGGAGGCAAAGAAGATGACATTACAGTTGTTGTAGGAATCATTCAAAATCAAGAGGCTGACCTGAAGTGATTTCATTCTTCTCATTCTCATGAATCATTGTTTTATTTTTTTTTCTTTGTTTACGAAAAGCATGCGTGAATGTATTAATGATTAATGTTAACATGAGTGTCAATCTGAGTTTGATGCCGTGAGCATCATTGCTTCATTAATTACTATTTTTCTTTTTGTACGTAATTGATTGAAATATAATTAGAGTCAACTTATTTTTATAAAATATTAAAAATATAATAATATAAACATCAAAAAAGAAGAGAATTAAGAAATTTATTTATTTCTTTACTTGCTTGCTAAACATTCATATTATTACATTTCTAATTTCACAATTATATCAAGACAGTCGTTTAAGATTTATTTATTTTATAAGAAATAGACAAAAAGAGTTTATTTACTTTTCTTTCGAAAAGATACATCAAAATCTAAAATTCATTTTAAACTCAATTCTATCTCAATATGTATATATATTTCCAAGTCAGTTTGTCACAAAAGCAAGATCAATAATTAAAAAAGATGAAAAGTCAATTAATATTTAAAAAATTAAATTAAAAAAATAAAAAAACTAAGCATCTATAATAGACTACTATAGCACTAGAAATGGACACAGAAAAGCTGAAAAAAGGCCGGTTGCCCTTATTTCCAAATTCCGACAATGGGCCATTGTCCGCAGCTTCAGGCTGCCTCTCGCCGGCATAGCGTTTTAACGGAAAAAACCATTTTCTTCCTTTCAATCTCTTATTGCCTTTAATTGGAGTAAATTTTTGTTCAAAAAAACTCTAGAATCTTTTAAATCTAATAAAAAAGGGACCTCCAAAAAACCCCCAAAAAAACCGTTTGTTTTTCGTTGATTGTTTGTTGGGTTTTTGTGGTGTTTGAACATGTGGTCAAAAGGGGTTTTTCAGATTTCCAAAATTTTTAGGGTTTCAAAGCCCTAAACTTTCAAAATCCTAAAATTGGATTTCCCAAAACCTAAAACTGGATTTTCCAAAACCTTAAAACCGGGTTTTTCTAGAATCGGTTTTCTGGAACCTTAAAACCGGTTTTCCTAAACCCTAAAAACCTAAGAACAATTTTCCAGAACCCTAGAACCGATTTCGAAAATAGAAAGAACGAGGCGCAAGAAGCAAGATTGACCAGTAAAAAGCCCAACTCGACCATAACTGTAAACCCAATTATTATCAGAGCCCAATATTCATCCCCGCCGAACTCATCATCATCATCATCGACCTAGGCCTTTAGCAACTACTTGGGTTAATTTTGATTTGATAAATTGGACCAAAGAAGGCCTCACACTAGGGCCATCTGAACTACATATTTGTGACTCTAAAAAAGCTGTAATATTTTTTAGGCTTCACTACAAAAAGAAATCTCAGTATTTTAACTTATTTTTCTTTTTACTATATGCTAAAGAGTTATGATTTCGTCGAAAGAATTTATTACGCAATCTTAATGTCTTATAGTCTTTTAAATTTTTATAAAATAAATAAATTTGTCCAATTGAATCACTTAAAACAATTTAGAAATTAATTAATCTGAGCTCTGTCTTCTCTCATCAAGCATTACTTATATTGAACTCTCCATGTTGTCAATTAGATGTCTGAATTGAAGGCGTCGTCATATCTACACATATCCCATCTTATCCACTCCATGATAAAAAATGTCGGCAGTAATGTTGTCTTCAACCCTGACTGCCCTCCCTGCAAATTGGGAGTTTTTGAAACAAATATAACCAAATTGTAATTTTTTTAAATTACATCATTGTACGGAACGAGGAATAAGGTAATAAGATAATTGATTTCAACCAACGTGTCCCTTTTCTTTCTTTCTTTTTTTTTTTTTTTTGAATAGCAAAGGTATCAAGTTTATTCATAGTGCAGGGACATGAATCCCTCCTTCCTTACACGTTAAAGCAGAAAACCTTTCTTTTTTTTTTGTTTGCTTATATTTTATTGCACATTTCTTTTTCTTTTGGATAATCTGTGGATTAACAAAATTATTGCTGCCGGCCTGCATGGTTGTTTAACCTCCATTAGTTCAGCAATCCAGCATGTTGGTAGGCCTAAGTCGGACCCATTTCCCTTAATTGTGAAGTTTGTCAGGTAGTTATAATGGAATGTTAAGGGTATGCTGCCAAGCATATTGGTGGTAAACAGAGTCATGGTCATCCATACCTCGAAGCCCTGTCTGTATGTCCCATTTGTAGTCGATTCAATCGGATAAACATTTGGTGTTTCTCTTGTCAACAACTTTTAAAAGTTTTAACTTGGTTTTGGGATAATTGAATTTTCAACAGCGAAAGGCAAACCGACCTTTGGGTGTTTCCAAAGGCCATATTTATCTTCTTCAATCAATCTTGGTTTTTTTTTTTTCCATTGGCGACGGTGTTTCTTGTTCTGGTATTTAAATAGGGGAGTCTTTTAGAGTTGATAACGAAGAGGGACGCGGGAAATAGAAGGCGAAAAGGAAACCACAAGGAAAGAAAAAAGAGTGAAAGGACTCGCAACAATGTGCTGCAAAGATTGGAGATTTGCGTGGAGTTGCTGAAACTAGCCATAGAGTTTGTCATGGTCGTAGCTGAAGCAGTTGGGGTTGTCATTCACCAAAATGACAGGGCGCCGGTGTTAACGGGTAGGCGGTCTTTCGCTGCTCCGGTTCCCTTCGTTGGGTTTCTTCCTTGATTGTCACTTTTTTTTCTGGTTTTTTCCATGCGAGAGCCACTGATCCTTGTATAACTTGTTCAATTAGAAGTCTCAGGTTTGGACCAGCCTTTGTAATTTTGTTCTTTCTCTGAATAGCTAGCTAGGGTTGGAAATATTGAAATGTGTAAATATAGGCTTAGTAGGTATGATGTTCCACCACAGGAGGTACCTTTCTTTCTGAATTTCATCGTTTTTGGTTGAGTGCTGGGGTGAGGAATTTGATTCATTATTCTACGTTTGCTTCAATTTTTGCTTGTAATTCAAGTTAGAATCAAAGAAAACTTGTTTCAAAAAAAAAAAAGGTACAGGATAAGGAGAGACGGAGGAGGAGATGAGGCAGAAGGATGCAGACAGTTTAATTTTAACTTTAACGTACTCCATGTGTCCAACAACAGTATTGTACCAGAGACATATGGTTTTGTCTCTGCTTTTGGACACAATTGCATTGATGAATATTGGCAGATATTTTTGGCTTAGAATATCCGGCCCTTTCGTTGCATGATGCATATTTCATCAGTATGTATTTTTCCAGATAACTATGAGTCGAGGATGACGAGCGAGCAACGAAGTATCTTTACAAAAAAGAACTGGTTAATAAACCCATTCCTTTTTCAACCTTTTGGAGCTCGGTGGCCCAAAAATTCAATCCAGATAAGACAGCTTGAAGAGTGAAGACTTTATTCCCTGAATGTGATCATGAATAAGCAACCCATCTGCCCGTTTCACTACAAGTTACGTCCAAGCATTTGTTGGGGATGGATAGAGTTTGAGTGACTTGGCACTGGGCGCACGCTTCTACCGCTTCAAATGGAGTTGTATGCGTCAGAGAGAGGTGGTGATGGTATAGAGAAACATCTATATGCGTATTGTGCATGCATTGTTGGTGATATTTATCGTCCCTCCTCGTGACTCATCATCAGCATTTCCATACAGCAACATCTTTCATGGATATTGGATTTGGATACTTTTCACTTGGTCCAAATTCAAATTGGGAGTCATTTCATTGCCAAGCTGGACTGATAACAAATTCCCAAAAAAAAAAAAACGCATGACTTAAAGAAATTAGTAGTATTTTTTAATTTTTATTTTTGAGTAGATTAATTAATGATTTTCACAAATGACACGTATGATTTTATGATGCATCGGTCTTTCATAGTTATATAGTTCATATATATTTCTAAAGACATTAAAGCGGTATAAAGATGAAGGTGAACCTATTTCCAATTAGGTTGGTCTTAATTTTTTTTATATGAAATAAAATTGTATAGAAAGTGCATAATTATTGATGATTATGACTTGTTTATTGAATAATATGGATTATTCCCACTTAAAAATTAATCAAATACACCATCCATACCATAAACATGATTTATTAAATTATTAATTGAATTATAATTATAATTATACTATTATTGTTGTAATGTGATGATTGCTTTGATCTATTTTACATGTTAATCACATGATTTGGAACCAATTAAAAACATTGCTTCTCCATAGTCATGAAAAATAAAATAATGGCAACTCATTTCAAAATCAAGCAATACGTTGGCTATTGTTTAATGTTTCTGCCTCCTTTTGATTAGTATTAATTTAAAGTCAATTTAATCAGAGTATGCTACTAATAATGCGAATTTTCTATTCATTTATTAAAGCAAAAAAAATCTAAAAACCAAGATTCGATACAAAAAGATGATTAAGTTGTAAATTCTAGAATACATTATTTGGAACAAGTAAACTTAAACATTCTTTATTTTTTATCATTATTATTTTTTGAATAATATTAGCATAATTTCGTAGCAATGCTTAGGAGAAGATTGCAAAGTTGTTTAGGCTTGGACATCATGACCATATGATCGGATCCTTTGACCTCTTGTACTTGATGGGGCGGGTTTTTCTCAATCATCCAATATACTAAATCCTTCTTTGAGACCATGTCTTTTTCCGAAATTATAAAAACCCGATTAACCGACCCGTATCTCTTCTCGGAAAGTACTAGTTCTCTTGACATGTCTTCCATGCTGTACAAACGTATTGGTCTCATCAACATATTAGCCAATGCCCAATCCTGCAATCATACTCTTGCATAATTTCAGTGTTACAGTAATTTAAAATCTTAAAACATTTTAAATGGGCTGCATGAATCAAAGATAGTTGCACATCATCTTACCTCACGTGGGCTAAGCTGGTAGACCCGGGAAGAGAGGTACAAGGGACCAAAAACAAAGGTAGTTGGGGGGTTGTTGGGACCATTATCGTAAGTGTAGCGGCTGTCCATTTGGGAATCTTGCTCCTTAAATGCCTTTAACAAAGACAGAGAGAAAGAGACAGACACACAGAGAAATATCAGAACTTGGAAATCGTGAGGACAACGGAAGGTTACCTTTCAACGAACCAGTTTGAACCACCTAGAAAAGAAAAGAGACGAGTTGGAGCCGTCACGGATTATACATTAATAATAAGTAAGGTGAAAATTGAGCTTATAAATAAAAAATTTATTTTCACTTATTAAATATGTATTTTGAGTTGAAAACTTGAATATGTTATTAGTGACATCTTTAATCTGAATTAAGGTGCAATTTCTCTCTTTTATGATTAAAAGAATCATTCATAAATTTTACATTAATAAAAGATAAAATGAAAATTAAATCTATAAATATTTTTTTTTGCATATTTTTTAAATTAGGAAGAGAAGCTAACTCGTCACGTAGTAACCCATACAAAGGCTAACGTTGTTTGAATATTAAATTTTTTGGCCCAAAGTTCAAAGCCCGTAGCTTTGACAATTCTTAGGCCCAGATTGTGGAGTAGAAGTTAGAACTAGTTGATAATTGAAAAAAAAAAAAAAAAAAAAAACCTTGCATGCGGACCCTTTGACTGAGAGTTGAAATATTGAGGGTTGGGCCAGGCATCAAGGCGGTGACAAAAACAGCTACAGATATCTTCTCAGGAAACCTTTCCATTGCTTGAGAGATAGCCACACCGCCTAAGCTGTGGCCAACAAGGACGACTTTCTGTTGAACAGGTAGAGATTCCATGAAGTCCCTTAATGGCTTGATGTAATCAGAAATCGATCTGAGAGTGTTCACTTGCTGTGGATCCACCCCTGATCCTGCCAGGTCTATGGCGGTGACGTTGTGGCCCGCTGATTTTAGCAGTGGCACCAGCTTGTGCCATGACCAAGCACCATGGCAGGACCCATGCACCAGCACGAAGTGCTTTGGTGGTTCGGATGAAGTTCCAAGTACAATGGCAGGAACGTAGTAAATCAGAAGTGAAACTAAGACCATGAGCTTCTGCTTCTCTTCCATGTTCTTTCTGGGTTGGTTACTTTCTGCCGTTTGACAAAGCTCATCAATTTAAGGTTGGACAAGATTGTAACTTTCCAGGAAGTTGGCTTTATCTTTTGAATGAAAGAACATAGAGACAATGAAATCCTGGATCCTCAAATACTCAAAGGGAAAATGGGAGAACATTCAGCTTGATGTGCATTTGGGCCGTGGTCTATCGCCCATTTTATAAATTTGACTGACCTGGATCACATGCAAATCAGCTAAAACTTATAAGAAAAAAAATGCTTGAAACAGGAAGAACAATAATAGGACTAACTTTTTACTTATTAAAAAACAGAAAATCCAACAATTTAGAATCCCATCACTGATTTATTTTACAGAATGTCACGCTGCAAAATGCTCTTGTCCTTCCTCCGGCTTGTATTTCATAGCAATGCTTAACAGAAGATTGAAAAGCTCTACTGGCTTAGACATCAGGACCATGTGATCAGACCCTTTGATCTCTTCCACTTGATCGGGCTGGTTCTGTTGGATCATCCACCGCTGTACGCCCTCCTCGTAGATCAAATCGTATTCCGCAGCCATGAAAACCCGATTAACCGTCCCATATTTCTCACTCGTTAACACTAGTTCCCTTGACTTGACATCAACACTAAATAAACGATTTGGTCTCAATAACATGGTTGCCAGTGCCAAAGCCTATTGGTTGTCAGGGCCATCATCATATATGTACCGATTGTCCATTGAATGGTGCCCGCCGGACATCTTTCTCAACAAAAACACAGAAGAGTTCAATAAATTAAAACGGTAGGAAGATAGTCGTTAATTATAGCTAGTCAGGTAGGTAGGTCAACAGTCAGTCAGTCCCCACCATGCTTTAAAGAAAACCCCTTTAAATGAGAAGTCATAGATTTATCTAAATCGAAAGTTCTTAATATACTGGTATATATGTTGTCACTACGAAAATTAAAAGGGAAATAGGGGAAAGGTAAATGGGTAGAAATTGAATGCCTACATGTTGAATTAGTGTGGAAATGTTGAGGGTCGGACCACGCACTATGGTAGCAACAAAAACGGCTACAGAAATCTTCTCAGGAAACCTTTCCATTGCTTGAGAGATCGCCAAGCCACCCAAGCAGTGACCAACGATAACCTTTTCTTCCAAGGGTAAAGATGCCATGGCGTCCCTCAGTGGCTTGATGTAATCAGAAATCGACCTGAGAGTATTCTCTTGCTGAGGATCTATCCCCGATGCCGCCAAGTCTATGGCAGTGACATTGTGGCAATCTAATTTTAGAAGTGGCACCGGCTTGTGCCACGACCAGGCACCATGGGATGCCCCATGGACTAACACCAAGTGCAGAGGACGTGGCTCTGATGAAGTTCCAAGCACAGGGAAAAGAAAGGCAGATCGCAAGTGAAACTAAGACATTATGCTATTGCATTTGTATTTTTGTCCTTTTTAATTTTTGTGGTTTTGTATTTCCCCAAGATATGTACATATGTCTCATCAATTTATAAGCAGAGATACCTACTTTATGGGATTGTCCGCCGCCTATTTTATGAATCTGGGCTCATATTTTACATCAGTTAAGAAACAATGCTCAGCTAGGGACCGTAGGCAAACCCTAATAGAGTAATTGGAAGCATCAATTTACAAGCTTTCCAATAATTCCATTTATCAGAATTTGCCACTGTTAAAAATCTGGGGGAAAAAAACTGAGCTGATGGACCATATTTGCGTCAGAAACCAAATTATTTGCCTGACAGAAAGAAGTTGTGGTCGCCTAAGTGGATGAATGCCACTTTGATAAGTATTCATAGGAGATCATGTGAACATTTTACTCTCAATTTGACAAAATATATGAGAATCATCAAAAGTTACTGGAAATACTTATGTTCGTAAAGAAGTTTCATTGCTGTCAATCATAATGGTTCATACCAGAAATATTAACCACACCATGTCTTCAAAGTCTTCTCCTCAGCAATAACAGCATGAAATTTACGGGATGAAATTATTATTGCTAACATACATATGCTGTCAAGAGCTAATGCTCCATTTTATTATATCACAGACAGTGCTCCTTCTAGATGATCTGCTAACTCTGATATCCTGAAGTGCTGGATTTGGATGTTTTCGGCGTCAAGCTTCTTGAAATTACTTCCCTTTCTAGTGATGAGAAATTTTCCCCAATTGTACGGCCTATATCTGGGGGGATTTTTCTCACTTGTCAGCTCCTCTGAGGGCTTCGCTATGGTGTAATGTGCCGGATTGAAGAAGAATGGAATAGAAAACCTTTCCCTCTCGGAATTCACCATGACCCTGTGCTCTACACTCTCATAAGTCTCATTGCTCCAAACCTGCACATGCATTTTGAATTAGTGACCAGGCCGCAACTAATTTTCCATATTTCTACAGAATACGTCTCTGGTCAGAAGTTGAAAAAGAACCATTTAAACTTGCAGCCATCACTCATCAGATAGGCCTCCCAGGTGCATACGTGGAACCAACAGGCTATATCCCTGCTTATAACTTAGAAGTTTCAGGATATAATTTCATACATTAGTTGTTAAGTGGTTAGGCAAAACCTGGATGCATAATTTTCTAATATGGTTACTTGTTGGAGTAGCAATCCATCAGCGAAATACTATCATGAAAAGTTCCCAAACTAATTCTCAAAATACTTTCCAACATTTGCTATTTTGTGCGCCGTGCAGACATTGAGTTCTTTGCTTGGTTCATATACATGATTAACAACTAAAGAATTATATTATCTGTGATTGGCCATGTTAACTTGAGTTCCAAAACATTACCTGAATAATGTCACCAACATTAATGATAAAAGCATCCGGGGTAGGTTTGACGCAGATCCACTCTCCGTCTGATTTTCGCTTCACTTGCAGTCCTCCTACATCATCTTGAGCAAGAATGGTCAAGGCACCAGCATCCTTGTGTCGGCCAACGCCTAGAGCTAGGTCAGGAGCAGGGCAAGGTGAATAGTGGTTAAGCCTGATGAAGCTGGTTTGGTCCTTGAAGAAGCCATGGAACCTATCCGCTGGCAAGCCTAAGCTCAAGGCAATAAGTTCCATCAACTTGTAACTTAATTTTTCCAGTTCCTCTGCATATTCTTCACATGCCTCTCTGTCACATAAATTAAAATTGCAAAAACCATTAGAGCTTCACAGTTGAAACTTCTTACCCCCAAAAATATCAACTTACTAGGTACAAAATTTGGTGTATTTAATGAAAAACAAACAAAATAATGAAGATATCAAGTGGTAAAAAGGTGGAATTTTATTAAAATTGCCTTAGTTCATGAGGATAATCAGGCCATTGATTATGCCACTCAACTACTGCCTTGTCATCAGGGTGTGTTGAAGCTGGGACTATAGTAGGATTTTGCACAGTAAAATCAAACACCTCTTTCCAATCTCTAACATTCTTGGTATGCTCAGTGTCATAATAGCCTAAAACCTTCACTTCATTTCTCCTGATCTTCACCTTCTCTTCCCATGGTTGAGCAAAAAACTTCCTGGACGCCTTCTCAAGTTTCTGGCGTTGCTCCAACGGTACCCCATGGTTGATTACTTGGAAAAATCCCCAGTTCTTGCATGCATTACCTATCTCAGAAACAAGGCTGTCAAGGGTGCTAGGGTCTGATACTGCATCAGGTGAATTCAACATCGAAAGATCAATGGAGGGTATTCCTTCAGCTTCAATGATCGAGAGTTTAGGCCTGTGTTCAAGCTCTTGGATGAAAGCAGGATCAACTTCTCCCATTGCGTTTTCTTGTTATCAAGTGGTCAAGTGAAAAGGAAAAATTGAATTGGTTTTGTCAGTGCGAACTGATAGCCAGAGGAATGGTTCTTTATATAGTACAAGGTTGGAGTTTAACCGAGATTGAACCTGGACAGTTTTTGATGAAAAATTCGGAGGGTAACTAGGCAAAGGAAAGATTAGCAAAACTCTATTTTGGGAGGTTGTGACCTCTATTTTGGCCAAAGGAGAACATTTTTGGATTCCTATTAGGCAACAATCAATGCGGCGGAAGGTTTTGATTAAAATTGGGTTAATAAAATTACAAAAATGTTTAAATAATTTTATCGAGTTTTAATATTCTATTAAAATGAATGCTTTAATTAAAAATAACTTTTTACAATCAAATACATCTCAATGTAGACTTAATCCTAGTTATATTTGTTCATCTTGGACTAATATTAATCCACTTAGAAGAGATGAAAAAAAAAGTATTTGTCACTATTGACTTGCCATTGGCGTGCCATATTTGTCAATTTAAATGGACTAACATGGTTTATGGGGCAGGCTAAAGATGCTAGGCAAGTAACGTCTCAAATTCAATTTTGTACTTGATTTAAACAAGACAGGTTGCCGAAATTCATCCATAATCTCTTGGTTTGCATCACTTCTTTGTTTGGTTTCTTAGACAAACAAATAAAATGATGTCTGATCCACTCCACAATCTTGTTTCTGTTCATTCCCAAAGTAATTTAATTCATCAAATCATGTTTTTATGCTAATGAGTAAGGATTTGGTTGAGAAGAAGCCCGTAAATGAAAGGATTGAGAATCCTTCCAAGTCCTTCATAAAATGACATCGATTCATAAAATAACATGAAAATGATCCATGATGCTCCCTGCAGGATCGCTGATTTAATTTAACACTTAGGGTCTTGTAGCTAAAACATAGTAAAGGATGTTTTAGTGTATATATGATACAAAGTCTCTGCTTATTATACCCTGAGCTGATATGGAAACACGTGCTGGTAGTAGCTGATACTGCGGCAATCAATTAGACGCCTTGAAATGATGAATTTGAATGTTTTCAGCTTCAAGTTTCTTATAGTTACTGCCGGTTCTATTGACATAAAATTTTCCCCAGTTATACCCTTCATACTTTGCTGCATTTTGCTCATTCACTAGCTCCTCTAGAGGCTTCACTGTGACATAGTGAGAAGGGAAGAAGAAGAATGGAATAGACAATCTTTCCCTTTCAGAATTCACCACCACTCTGTGCTCTGCACTGACATAAAGATCATTACTCCAAACCTGCAAAACATCATTTGTTAGGCTCTTTATTGCAGGTATAAGAAAATAGCAGGGGATCATAAACCACTGATTAAGCAAAATGTTAGGGTGCCTTGGTGGTAGGTATATTTAGACATAAGGAACTTGTCTAACAATGCCAATACCATGGTACCTGAAGACTATCAGCAATGTTGATGATATAGGCATTTGGTATTGGTTTAACAGGAATCCACTCCCCACTTGACTGCTCCTTAATCTGTAACCCTCCGACATCATCCTGAGCAAGGACGGTCAAGGCACCTCCATCCCTATGTCGACCAACACCAAGTGCTAGCTCAGGGGAAGGGCAAGGAGGATAGTAATTAAGCCTCAGCATACCAGTCTGGTGTTTGAAGTAGTCACTCAACCGATTAGCAGGCAAGCCTAAGCTCAGAGAGATGAGTTCCAACAACTTGAAAGCTAGTTTTTCCACTTCTCGAGCATACTCCTGGCATGTCTCCCTACATACACAAACAATTGCATAAACTAAGTGCAAAACCCGAGGCTGTGATCGGGGGGTGATGAGGGATGAAAATGGCCACATCAAAATTGTTTTTTCGAAAGCAATTGGGACAGGAGATTCAAATCTGGCAGAGGTGAGAGCCATAACGGAGGCTTTTTTGCTGTTCATTGCATCCATTTGGGGCCATTCCCACACCTTGACCATTGAAAGCAATTCAAGAAACGGTGTTAAGTGGGTGAATCAGCCAACTGAGGCCCTGTGGAGGTTAAGGAAGTGGATTCTCCATATCGAGAGACTGAAAAAGGATGTCAAAAGCTGGGAGGTGACACACATCTCTAGAGAGAATAACCAATTGGCTGATAGCCTCGCAAAAACAGGAGTGCAATGCACTGAGGACTTTATCAATGTCCTGGAACAACATGTAAGTGCATGTATGTTCTGCTATTGGATGTGTTTTACTCATGAACAGGTGCCGAAAGGCCATGATGAGGTTTGTCTCTTGATGGTGGAGGCTTTTTGTACAGTATGTGTAGTGCCTGTGGCAAGCATGTACAGTGCATGATGAAACTTTTCGATGGGATGCGGGGATGCATATAATTCTACTTTCTGGAAATGTGTTCTCTGGTTACTGGGTAGGGGAATGTTGTATTTTTTGTGTAAATGATAAGGGTCAGGCAAGAGGTTTTGTTTTTGTAGGGGCGACCTTCTGCAGATGCTTAGGACAACCGGAGGTCTCCAGACTTTTGTATTGAATCACAAGAGAAATCTTCTATAGGGTGATTTTGAACTGTTATACTCGTATCTAGAGCGTCGCAGGACAAAATCTTCTTGTATGCTTTTCCAGAGGTGAATGTTTAACCAAGTGCAAAACCCAAATTAATTAAACCCATTAGGACTCCATTTTAAAGAATACAGGAATGGCATCCATATGATCTGAACTATTTTCTTCCTCCTTAATGGTTTTTGGGTTTCTGGTGTACTGAGTGTATGCCAAATTCAAGACTGACTCGTTCTTGTCAAACATATACCATATCCATATTGACCCTAAGTGAGCCCTAGTGCTAACTTTCCATGTGAAAACTCTTATCTGAAATTCTATCAAAGACAATTAAGTATGCATAGTCTGATTGCTTTTGAAGGCAAGTTTCTTTACCTAAACTCAGGGGGATACTCAGGCCACTTGTTAGTATACGTCGTTATTTCCTCATCATCAGGCTCTGGCGATGCTGGGAGCAGCGTTGGGTCCTGGATCAACATATCAAAGACCTCCTTCCAGTCTCTGACATTCTTGGTATGCTCCTCATCATGGTACCCCGTAAAATTCAAGTCATCTCGTTTAACCTTTCTCTTTTCCTCTATGGGCAGATCAAAGAACGCTTTAGCCACCTTCTCAACCCTGCAGCGTAGTTCCAAAGGCACCCCATGATTGATCACCTGAAAAAATCCCCATTTTTTGCAAGCATTTCCAATATCTGAAGCAAGTTGTTTGGTGTCTCCAGTGTTATAAGCAGACAGGTCGATTACTGGGATTTCGTTGACTTCGATAGTGCTTAGTTTTGGTCTGTGTTCTGGTTCCTGGACGAAAGCTGGATCAATCTCTCCCATGGTGATACCTTATCAGTGCTGGTAGTTAGACAATTGACAGAGTTGCAGCCTATATCAATTTTCTGCAACAAAATCCAGTGTTCGGCAACTTTATCCAGAGTCGTTTTATATACATTGAACGTGGACAATTTTCCTCATTAATAAAACAGAACTGGTTTGTGGTTGGTAGTAAGGGGTATCGTGGCGTAAAGAAGTATAGGGTCTAAACCACCATGGTATATTTAATAAATATTTATGTACCTTCCTTTGAAAACTTGTCTTCGTTTTAGTCCCTGAGAAGGTGTTAAATTGGACTCTTTGCAATAAAAAATAAAAGCATTTTTCATTGAACCATTCAAGTATTGAAAGTATCTTTTCATACAGGAACGAGAACCAAGTGTTCGAGCTAAGGAAGTTTAAGAGTTACTACATGGGCGAAGATAAAATGACCTAGTGGTGCTGGACACGTACCGAAACCCAAGCTTCAGCAAAATGCTAAACAAAGCGAAGACCAATAGGCCTGTTGATGAATGGAATACTCCACGGCAAGGTCAGATGAAATTTGACATTAACGGAGCAGCCCAAGGCTGCCCTGGATAGGCTGGAATTGGGGGAGTAATGAGGAATGGATATTGGATATTGAAAGGCTAAAAAAGGACTCAAGTGAGTGGGAGGTCATCATGTGTATAGAGAAAAAAATTAATCCCTTAGACAGTTTGGCAAGGGAAGGAGTCCAGTCATAGGGCGACCAAATGAAACGTTTTCGAATAAAATACTCTACATTTTTACCAAATTTACAAATAATTCATTTTGATAGGAATTGATAGATATATTAATGATGTAGGATTATTAGTCAAATTATTAATGTGATATTATTAATATATTTAAATTAAAAAAGAATTAAATTATTAATTATGTTTAAATAATATAAATATTATATTATATTATAAAAATATAATTACTATTATATATATACTTTTAATATAAACATATTTATTTTCTATTTTTTATTTTATAAAAGTTATAACTTATAAAATTATTAATTATAATATATGTTTCTTTCTTTATATAAACATATCATAATATATAAACTTAAAAAGAGGTTGTGAGATTAAAGAAATTTTGTAACTTATTTTTTTAATTTCATATAATTGAAGATAAATCTATAGAATTAATTAAATTAATTCATGAAAGAACGATTATTTATCAGCTTGTAATGTCTTTTAAAATATACACTTTATATATTACGTTAATTTATAAAAAATATAATTATCATTATATATATATATATACGTTAAATATAAACATATTTACTTTATATTTTATGTTAACGTTGTAAAAATTATAATTTATAAAATTATTAAATTATAAATATATATACTTTTGTTTACGCAAACTAATAATATATATAGCTAAAGAAAGTTTGTGAAATTAGAATATAATTATTGTTCCTTTGCTTTTATAAATTTGAATTAAACAATAATTGTTGTAAATTTATAATTTTATTATCTGTTTGTTTTTATAAATTTAATTATTAGTGAATTGTATGAAATATGGATATGAATTGTGAAATATAACTTAATTATATATGGAAGAGAGTTTGGATTCGGGTTTGAGTAATTGGATATGTATAAAGAGTTTAATAAAATTTTTTAACATAATTAAGTTTTTAAATAGATTCAGATCATTTTCAATTAATAGATATGTATTCAAGTTTGAATTAGGATAACAAATTTAAAAATTATCTAAATGTTTATAAGATTCGGATACCCTAAAACTTAATAAAATTTAAATTCGAGTACTTCAAAATTAACGTGTACCCTGCCGCTGGCATCCCTACTTATGATCCATGCTTGGCAGAGGGTTAAGGGGTTTCAAGAGCAGAGGCCTTTTTTTGAGTGCAGGAATGAATGTGGTATGTTCTCTTTGTTCTTTTTAGGCTATATAGACCATATTTATAATCAATTGTTAAAAATCTATATTAAGTATACTACTAATCTGACACCACTTAATTACCAAAAATATATATTAAGTATACTATTAATCTAGATTTTTATTTAATTAATGAGATTAATGAATCTATTAATTGTTTTACAATTTTATAAGAATAAACAAATTATGAAAAGATATTTTAAAATATAAGAAATCATCTCACAAGATTCTGGTCCTAAACAACCACAACATAATTCTATTAATGATGGTACTTAATAATGTTTTAAGTAAAATTGTGTTGAATTTGATCTAAATTTCTACTAATGATGGTACTTAATAATGTTTTAAGTTGAACACACACACTCATCCATGGAGGCCTGGATTACACAACATGAAAGTAATCTTGTGCTGAGAACAAATATTTTTATTCTGGTATCAAGGTTCCATAGCATGGTAAATTACAATAAGCTGAATCTAGTGCTTTACTAGCAGGCTTGTAAGTACATCAGCAACTTAATTAGATATCTTAAAATTATGAATTTGAATGTTTTCAACCTCAAGCTTCTTGTAATCACTGCGGTTTCTAGCAACAAAAAACTTTCCAAAGCTGTACTCTTTATACTTTGCTGGATTTTGCTCATTCACTAGCTCCTCCAGTGGCTTCACCATAACACTGTGACATGGGAAAAAGAAGAATGGAACTGAAAACCTTTCCCTTTCGGAGTTCACCACCACCCTGTGCTCCACACTCTCATAAAGTTCATTACTCCAGACCTGCAAAGGGGCAGCGTGTGAGCTAATGGTACAAACTACTGACAAATAATGAGCCTTTGCCCTTATGGCCATAACATCTATTTGAGGGATGGCCTACTCTAATTAACCTGTTGGGTTTTTGGGATGACTACAACCATTCGAAATATTAAAAAAAAAACAAAAAGGAAAAAAAATTGAATACTTGCAAGAACTTGACCAAATTAGCCAAAATTAATCCCTGGTACCTGAACAGTATCACCAACATTGATGATGAAGGCATTTGGGATTGGTTTAACAGGAATCCACTCTCCATCTGATTTTCTCTTTACTTGTAGTCCTCCAACATCATCTTGGGAAAGGACAGTTAAGGCACTAGCATCCTTGTGTCGACCAACACCAAGTGCTAGGTCAGGGAAAGGACAAGGAGGATAATAGTTAAGTCTTAGCATGCCCGTATGGTCTTTAAAGTAGCCACTCAACCGGTTAGCCGGCAAGCCTAAGCTTAAGGAGATGAGTTCCAACAGCTTGTAACCTAGCTTTGCCACCTCTCGAGCATACTCCTGGCATACCTTCCTAGCCAACATTAACAATCCTTGTATGAAAACAAGTGCCAGATTAATTCTTGCTTAAAAAAAGTTGGTATCCATTAATTCAGACAAATTATAGTGATTTTGATACCCCAGAGCTTTGACCTGACAAATCACCAAATCAATTGGTGCAAAAAAAAAAAAAATCTTTGCTAAAACATGGTCATTTTAAACCGGCATATGGCATCAGTAATTTGCACCATTTTCTTTCCCCTTTTAACTTATGCTTCTGTGGTATCCCGAAGTTGTAAGCTGAAGTCATTCCTACAGGCATCTGTTATCGGCTCATCTCTAATTCTCCTATCTATCTAACAATCATAGGTTTGCTCATCTTTATTTGCTAATCCTATAAACATATGAAAAGTGAAATAATAGACCTAGGCTTTCTGGAAGTAACCACCAAAAATCCCAAAGGTGAGATTTATATTACCTGAACTCGGGAGGGTTCTCAGGCCACTGGTTAGTCAACGACCTTATTTCTTTATCCTCAGGATCATGCGAAGCTGGGACAAAAGTTGGATCTTTTAACAAGAAATCAAAGACTTCCTTCCAGTCTCTAACGTTCTTTGTGTGCTCGCTATCATGGTACCCCATAGCGTTCACTTCATCTCGTTTAACCTTCCTCTTTTCCTCTAAGGGCTGATCAAAGAATGTTTTCGCCGCCTCCTTAATCCTTGTGCATAATTCCAAAGGCACCCCATGATTGATCACTTGAAAAAATCCCCACTTTTTGCATGCGTTTCCAATCTCCGAAACAAGTTGGTTGAGGCCTCTGGTGTCAGATACAGAAAGATCAATAAGTGGGATTCCCTCGACTTGGATGGTATTGAGTGTGGGTCTGTGTTCGGTGGCTTGGATGAAAGCTGGATCAACTTCTCCCATGGCTCTCTTGACAGTACGGTAGCTACTAGCTAGATGATGGTAAATCACTGCGACACAAAAGACACTGGCTACACTATCATATCATTTTGTGATTATGATTTTTTTACTTTCTTTACATACATTGAACGTGGACAGTTTCACTGAAAAAAATCAAATCTGGGGCCGTGGGGTCTATTTTGGAAGGCTGTGCTATGTGTGCCAGACTGCGATTGCATGGAGAGCAAATGCCATTAAAAAAAGAAAGAGATAAGGGCTTTCCCCACTCAGTCACTGTATTGCACCTGTCCACTGTTTTAGTAAACTTTCGTGTAAAGAAATACACATGTTTTCTAGAACTTCTTCAAGGGCACAGGTCGGTATAACGTACAAGCTTCGTATCTCGTGATCTTCCAGAATGCTTAACATAGAATCAAGACCAAGAAAATTTCCGAAACCTCATGAATCTAGACCTCTCAAATCCGTAGAAAGAATATGGTATTTGAATTTCTTTTGATCCTTCATGTGGAAATAGACGGTTTAACACCAAGAAATCTACACAAAAGAAACTGCCTTAACCCCTGAATAAAAATGAGCTCAGTTTCAATGGTGTAGCATAAAAAGTTTAAAGAGAGACTGGGGGTTAAACTCGTCTAAAATGCAACTATTTACATGGAAACTAACAAGACATGTAGAGAATTCGAGTTTTCAAGCAGCTGGCATTGTGGTTGAAAGGACTACATAAGTCAAATATTGGAGTCCATCCTTGATTTTGCTCGCCGCAGTGGTCTGATCACCGTGGAGATGTTCGGAGAAGGCATTAGCTTTCTCCTGGATTGATGCCTGTGGAAGTGCTTCATGCGAATCTACAGTAGCACTCTTAATGGCCGCTAGATAAGCTTCAGCTACATCAGATATGCCTGAATAACACATTTAAAGATAACCACCTTCAGCTATCTGTGCTCACATGTACCAAGTAAAAATATAACTGATCTAAGAAGATAACAGAGGTACATGCTGCCGCAGGGGGACAAGAAAGGAGGGCAAGAAATATAACCTGTGATAAAGCTGCTGGATACAGCTTCCACATATCCTATCATTGATTGTGCCTTTACTCTGATTAATTTAGCTTTTTCAATGGAGTCCTCAGGCCAGTCGATATTCAGCATATCGCCATCAGCATCTTCATCTTGAACTTTGTTAGCACTAGATATGATAGATTTACCCAGCATCAGGAGCTGAGACACAGCAAAACAGCACATTTCCGAAAGCCTCTGCATAGACATGCATAGTCATTTTAAATTCACCAAGGAACCAACAATAAAGATCATGTCCTAAAATAATAGTCAAAATGTTCAAAATAATTCAAAATATTTCAATACATGAACCCCCTCTGAGTGCAGAGACTCTAGCCTTCCAGCAGTTCTTTGAATTATATCATCAACAGCTAATCCTGCCAATGCATTTGTGAACCTGAAAATGTTTTGGAATTATTAACAACCAAGCAGTATCAATTATAAATAATCCTATGCTTATCCCCCCCCCCCAAAAAAAAAGACTATAAATAACACTATAAAATGTGTTAAAGAGTGTTGATTGTGAGTAATATTTTTTGCTGCATGTCCATCTGCTTCATATTACATCAAGAAACCCTACACACTTGTAACCATGCATATAATTTAAACAATCTTAGGCGAAAATCCATTTTTTATCAATTTTAAAGCATGTGTAATATTTAGACTTGAAAAGATGAAAATGGAGTGGTTATCAAGAGAAGGCTACTGAACAATATGGAAACAAAATCAACTCAGTTAAAGGAAATTCAATTTTGATAGTTAGAACTGGATGAGCTCCTGAATGAGAACCCTAATAGAAGATACCTATAAGTAGTGCAGACATTCAGAAAACTATATTATATACCCAGTAATAACTTGGTGCAGAATTTTCTGAGTCAGGTAAACAAGAAAAAAACTATGTTTAGCAAATTACCCGGCAGCCATATCAGCAGCCTTGCTGACACTTGAATCATGTAAATTTTTCATCTCATCCTGACTGCCCTCAGTTCCAGTCTCTATTTTCTTTCCTTTGGCCAACTCTGGACCATTTCCCTCCATTTCAGCATCCAAACTGAAAATTTGCTGGATTTGTTTAAGCTTTCCCTCATACACAGATTTCAGTTCCGACGGTAACTTTGCTTTTCTTCGATTGAATAGAAGGGCATAATGGCTGGACAATGCTTCCAGTTCCTGACAGCATTACAATTCAGGTATTTGAAAGATATAATCATTTCAACAATCAAACTCAACTTCAAGGATAAGAAGTTAACCTCCAACTGCTCTGGACCTCCATATATATAGAAGCATCGATCAAAACTGACTTCCTCAAATAACTGATCCTCATCAGATGGCTGTTCAGTGCCCTTAGGGTTCTTTTCAACTTCGATACCAGTTTCAGTGATTAGTAAATCCATAGTCTCCTTTCCCACATATTCAAGCACTTGCATTCCCTTTGTTGTAAAAGCTTTTCCAGTCTTCCAAATAAAAATGAGAAATAAGAGATCATTGCAACACAAACAAGACAGAAAACAAGGCCTGCACAAACCTCAATTAATGATGGTGCAGCTGAACCAGTGGGTAAACCTCCATGCTGAATAGAATCTGCAATGTTTGCAGCAGAATGCTCAAGCCTAGACAATAAAAGAGAGAAAAACTTATTAGCAGAAAAATGTTTCAAGAGTATTCATTTCTTGAGTTCCATGACAATAATTGTAGAATTGTACTACAACCAGGAGAAAATAAAGGGAAATTATAAAATGATGACAGAAAACCAAACAGCCTAGGTTACCCCGTTGTTAGTCTTAGCATTAAAATCCTCATATCTAGAAGTATGCATCCACCCAAAAACGAACTTTAAATATTCTAGATACCAGGAAAATACTACTCAAAGTCTCATACGGAACATAGATGAAAAAATCCATATCTTCTGTCCAAAAAATGTGACACAACAACAACCAACTTCCCTGTTTTTTATATTGAAAAATGAGCCCTACTAAATTTCACTTGGAGCTTTGGCAACTGCTGTAGGAGGTGTGATGTACATGCACTTGTTAACCAATCCTTCCTAATTCTCATCTTGGCGGTTCCAATTAAACACTTTCCCTTTTTCATTATTCTCAAAAGTGAAGATTTTTTTATCCTTTTTTCTCTTTTTTGTTTTCGTTTTTTCTTTTTCAGTGTGCAGCCTCCCTACAGAAGGCGCATGGGGGTGTCTAATATCCTGTTGTTCCTCAGTAGCTCAGTGTTAGAGCTGGTTGATGTCCTGAACATAGTCACAGCTTCACAGAGGGGGAAAATCCAATATACTGCAAATATTCCATGATGATAGAACCCTGAACCCATTGCTTTAGAAATTAAAGATATTCATATTGAATGAGTTCTGAAAATTTTGAAGATGCATAGCAATTAATAAGCATCAACCCATTCATTTTTTATTTTTTGCTTGTTAGTTCCTGGGAATCAACTAATTATTTGAAAATCAAACTCTCTAGCTTGCGATTTGAACAATCAATCTTCGGCTCCGGTGCAACTAATCACAATTGGAAAGGAAAATGATACATTGAAAAGCAATGAAACATACTTCTGAACAAGATTGGTACCCCCTTTCCATGCACTCCCTAGTGCTTGCCATGCACCAGATGCCAAATTCTCCACAGAGTTGTCAAAAACCTTCAAACCCTGCAAACATTGCAAGTAGGACATAAGATGAAGCTCAACCAATATCAAAGACAAAAATATTGATTCTGATTGATCAATATCAAAAACCAAATATTGATTCTGATCCATCATAATGCTATGATATGACTGTCAGTGCACTCTGGTGTGTCTGCAGAAAAAAGGACAGAGTTTTGAACACAAATGAAAAAGCAAAACCAGCAGGACTACCATCATCCCAGATTTCTGCACCAAGTGCTAGTACACATTCAAATATCAAAATGGATAAAAAAGACTTGCCTGGCCAAGGAAAGAATCTGAACTGGCTTTCTCTAACTTATCCAGAGCAGACTTTCGTAGTTTGCCATTTTCATCTTCACTTTCCTTTTCAATTAGAGATTCTTCTGCTTCTTCCTCCTTAGAAGATTCTGAGTCTTCAGCAAGTTGCATATCTGCAAGGCTCTTGGCAGCCTTTTCCGCAACCACAGAAGCCTGCATCAAGAAATCACAGCTTAACAAAATTGAAAACAGCATGATACATCATTACATGATAAGCTATTGCGTATAATTCTCATACAAAATTATCACTTTATCCTCTCTGAAGTATAAATGACAACCTTCAGTAAGTATAAACCCAGTACCTAGCCTCTGAATTTTCACACAAGATAAGGTCCTTGAACAATGGCACATTTCTTATGCTTCACATATCAAACACAAATTTATTCCACTGATAAAGAGGAAGGTTTAATTCAACAAAATAAAACTTCTCTACTAAAAGCGACAGTAAATAAGGCTTCCACAATCTATAGTATCAAAAAGCTACTAAATTAAACAACCCAACGGACTCTTTCTTCAAAATGCTAATTCGAAAAAAAAAAAGCCCAAAAACAACCAATTTCACTCCAAGATCTGAATACCCACATTTCCAAACATAATTCAAAAAACAAACTTTAATTCGAATACTAAAAATAATACGGAAAAAAAGTTAATCCCATAATTTGATAGTATTATATATATATAAATACGTAGAGAGATAAAATGATGCTTACATTGCGACTGATCTCCTCAGCGGCAACAGTGGCAGCTTTTTGAAGATCCGAGAGAACAGAGAAAGCAGAGAAACCCCAACCGCCCCATCCTCCTCCACTTTTTGCTGTCGTAGTTGATGCTGATTGTTGCTCCTCCTTCTTGGGTTCTTCTTCTTTTTCTGGAGATTCTCTTTTTTCTTTATCTTCCATTTGTTGTGGTGGTGGGTTCTTGGTATCTTCCATTTCTTTTCTTTGTTTTTGTATCAAAAAATGCAGAAGAAATTTGTAATGTTTATCTCAGAAAAAAACAAAAGTTCCGCCTTTGGTTTCGATTTTCTTGTGATTTTAATAACAGAGAAGAGATTGAACGAGATCCGTATAAGGATGCTGGAGCTTCAAGTTGTTGAGGATAGCGGCTGTTTTCAGTCGAAAATGGACAACGAAACCGTGACTCAGCGTGCGTTTGAAGGCAATCGACTTCAAAACGATGACGTATCCCTGAAAATTAAGCAAATTAAACGCCTGCGTTTTGTGTTGATTGGGCCAATCTTCCCCTTCTCTCTCTTTCCAAACGGACCAAACCGATTCCCATTCTCGACCCATTGTTGGTTTTTCACTTGTTGACCATAATAAAGACCTGTTAACCGCAAATGTCAAAGTTTATAAGGTGTTTGAAATGCATAATTGCATTTGATTCAGCAGCTAGTTGATTGATCACTAATCATCAACTAATGCATGCTAAGAAAATTAATGATCCTGATTGATGGGTACTTTCTTGCATTTTTTGAATTGACTAAGTTTTAATCTGTTTACGACTACATTTAATCAAGACCCTGTGGACCCTATACATTTTTTGTTCTATCAGAAGTTTGAAATGAATTTCCTACGTACGCAAGGCAGTGAAAGGGTCCGGTGTGGCTGACTGATCATCCCAAGGACCATGGTGGAAAAAACTATGAACCACTACAAGCTAAAAAATACAAAAGTGGAAAGAGGGGAAAAAATTATGCTACTGCTATTCTTTAACATTTCATGAAGGCAAAAACTGAAAATCTTAAGTCCACCAGGTTTCCTGATAGAGCAGCACCAGGGGGTTTCTGTTGATCCATTCTGAATGTTGGGACATAATATCCGAGTAGTGGTCGTTTGTGTGAGCATCGTACTTGCACTTTTCTATGCCTTTCTTGTTTTGAGATGGGCTAGGAAAAAGAAGCCTAAATCCAGTGATGGAAAAGTGACAACTACAACCCCAGTTTCATTGCTGGAAGTTAAGGTGACACTTCCTATGAAGGTAATTTTTGGGGACATAACAGTGGCAAAGAAATATGATCCACCAGAAATGGCTCAGATTCCAAAAACTAGGCTTGGTGAAGGTACCCTGGGGACTTTGTTTAAGGTTGTTCTTAAATGTGGGTCAATTGTCACAATCCGAAAGATCAGAGAAGGCCTGATCACGGATGCCGTTAATCTTGACTTGTGGATTAACTTCTTTGGAGGAATCCGGGATGCTTGGCTCTTACCAATACATTTCAGTTTTTGGTACGGAGGAGAGGCTTTTATTCTGTATGACTATGTGATCCTGGGGAGTTTGGAGGAGCTTTTACATGGTAAGCTATGATTTCTTCCTGTATCTTAACCTAATTTTCATATCCATTTTCTGGGGTATATTTCTGATTGAACCTGATTAAACTTGTCGAACTGTTAGTTGAAACTCTTAACACATATTCTGTTCGATTTCTTGGAGTAGAAACTCTGATGCTTTTGGCAGCTTATAGATATGGATGATGTTAGAGTTTTAATTAACTTTTCTATCATTTGCAAATATGTAGGCAGCGAAGGGATTCAGTTCACTCCATTAAACTGGGGAATTAGGAAACAGATAGCATTGTGTGCAGCACAGGCAGTTGCCTCAATTCATAGCCGAGAAACTCCAAATGGTGAAGCACTTGTTTGTGGGGTGATTAAGGCTTCGAACATCTTGATTCGAATGGATTTTTCTGCTTGTCTTTCAAGCTACGAAACGCCTTACCTAGTACCTCAGGAAAAGATAATCAAAAGAAACTCTGGCCGTGTGGCGCCTGAACTGAAGAATCATCCAGAAATGTTTACACAGAAGTCTGATGTTTACAGCTTTGGAATACTGCTACTAGAGCTAATCACTGGGAAGAGGCCTTCAGTGACCAACCTGGGAGCGTACATAAAAGAAAAGAAAAGGAAAGAAGGGCTGAATAGTATATACGATGAGAAATTGGGAGAAGTGAAGGAGAACATGGTCGGAATGATTGAAATTGCCTGGCTTTGCCTGTCACGCAATCCACAAGATAGGCCATCCATAGATAAGGTAGTGCAACTGATCAAGTCTTTGTAAGTAGAACTTCTTGGTCCTTTTGGTTTCACTTTGGAGATAGGGAGATTAGAACCGATTACATCGTAAGGCTACATGTCTTGTATTTAAAAGTTATAAAGTCACAACAAAATGAAGAAAAAGTAATAAAAATGGTGAAACTTTTGGCTTCACGTGATGTTTCATGACATAACTGGAATTGTCTACGCCTAAACATGAACATCACAGGATGCAACAATTGTTCTTGTTTATTATTTCATTATAATTCTATTGTTGATTTATAGCTCTTAATAACATAACAGAGTTAAGGCATTGGTGTTATTTATCATTTGTTTAAAGCTGTGTGCCATTTCAAAATATGAGAAAGCGTATGATCATTTGGAATTTTTTCTCTTTTCAATGTCATGCAGATTTGTCTACATGAAATCACGAATTCAACAAAAATAAATGCACTTAATAATTGCAAATCAGATGTCATGGAGATTCATATGCATGTAAGAAACTTCTCTACTTAATGGAAATTGCAAATCCATTGAGAAGTCAAGCTAACAAAATGCCTGTGTACTTAGCCTCTTTGCTTCTTTTTTCATTTTTTATAGCCAAAAGGGGGAATATACAATATAAAGATGTTTAAGGCTATACTATTTAGTAGCCTGGAAACATTGGTGGAGGTGGCGAAGAGTACTGGAATCCCAAGTTTGGTGGGAGGACAAATTCCTCGGTAGGTGGCGGTGCAGAAGCAACAGGAGGAGGAGGAGATGGAGTTGGAACTGGTGGTGGTGGTGGTGAGTAAACCGGTGGAGGTGGGGATTGTACAGGTGGTGGTGGTGAGTAAACTGGTGGAGGTGGAGAGTGGACAGGTGGTGGTGGTGGTGGTGGAGAGTAGACGGGTGTGGGGGTGGTGAATGGACAGGTGGTGGAGGGGAGTAGACTTGGTGGTGGTGGGAGTAGACAGGAGGTGGTGGTGAATGGACTGGTGGAGGTGGTGAATACACAGGTGGCGGTGGTGGGGGTGAGTAGACTGGTGGAGGTGGTGAGTGAATTGGTGGGGTGGTGAGAAGACAGGTGGAGGTGGTGGTGGAGAATGGACTGGTGGTGGCGGTGGTGAATGGACTGGTGGCGGGGGTGAGTGCACGGGTGGGGGTGGTGAGTAGACTGTGGTGGAGGTGAGCGGACATCTCCAACAGGAGAATTACCGTATGGGTCAGGTGAAGGCATTGGTGATGATTTTGGTGGCTGGGAGTTGGATTCTCCGGTGCTGCTGGTGATTTTGGCGACTCAGGAGTCGGCTTCTTAGGTGCTGGGGGTGGCTCTCGAGTTGGGTTCTTAGGTGCTTGTGGCCTGATAGGAGTCACTGGAGATTGGTCATGTGGATCAGGTGACGGTGCTGGTGCTGAAGATGGTGGTTTAGGGTGCCGCTGTACCGGAGGTCGTCGATGTGGCTCCTCCGGTGTGGATTGTTTCGGCTTTGGGTGTGGAGGCGCTGTGACGGGTGGTTTTGGCTGTGGCTTTGATGGGCTGGATTTATAAGGTGATGGTGTCTTAGGAGCGTGTGGTTTGGAAGGTGAAGAGCCTCCACCACACTTGTCCTTGCTACAGTCCACAGGGCGGCTCACCACGGGATAGCATTCCTTGGCTGACTTCTGCTTTGGCCTACCACCTAAACAGTTGCTGGTGTCATCTATCACAATGTCCTTCCTTGAAGGTGGAATGCAAGCATTGGCCTCTCCCTTGAAGTAGTTGTAAGAGAATGTGAAATTGGACAAGCTCGACAACTTGCAGACATTCTCGGGTACAATTCCTGTCAGCTTGTTGTGAGAAATATCCAAGAGCTCAACCTTCTTTAAGCCCGAAAAGCTTTGTGGCAAGATGCCTGTAAATGAGTTGAGACCGGCATGAAAGACAGTCACGTTGCTTAGCAACCCAACTTCTGCTGGGAAGCAACCACCAAGGTCATTGTTCATGAAATTTATCTCATTCAGGTTCGCCATCTTGCCAATGCTGTGTGGAATGCATCCGCTGAATTTGTTGTTGGCAAATGTCACAACAGACACCGTGGATTTGCCAATCGTTTCGGGAATGGTGGAGGTGAACCTGTTGTTGTTCAAGAACAACGCATCAAGGTCCTTTTCGAAAATGCCACAAGGTAGTTTGCCTTCAAAATCATTGAATCTGACATCAAGGTACTTGAGCCCTGGCCATGATAGAACAACTTCTGGGAAAGGACCAACAAAGCGGTTGTTGCTGACATCAAACTCATGCATAAGCGTAAGCTTAGACAAGCTCTTAGGTATAATTCCACAAAACCTGTTAGAGTTTATGTGGAACAATGCAAGATCGGTCATAAGCCCCAACTCTGCTGGAAGGTATCCAGCAATGTCAGCATGGTTAAGATCAACGCCGGCTACAACACTCAACTTGGGGTCATCCAGTGCCGGAGCACAGAAGACACCGGTGTAGCCACACACATTGGGGCCAACCCAGTTGCCAGTTGTGTTCAATGGATCGGAGTACATTGCCTTTTTCCAGGCACGAAGGGCAATGTAAGCCCTCTTGAGCCTTTGATTGGCGAAAGTTTCAACTATTTTGACTTCATATTCAAAATCCTCTGGAAGTTCGCCATTTTCAGGAAGGGTTAGGAGCTGGCGATGAGCAATATAGGATGCTTCAGCGTCAGACAATGCAAAAGTGAACGTTGATAATGAAGAGAGAAGGAAAGAGAAGAAAAGAAAGCAGCCAAAGGCCTGCAATCTTTGAGGTTTAGCCATTGCTGACCACCTTGGTAGGCCCAAGGCTGCTTATAGAAGGCAGATGGTTCTGAAGAGGGGTGGGTTATATTGAGGGAGAAGGAAGGTATGGTTTGGCAGACATTGAGAGGTCATTGGAAGTTGGCTCCTGTTTTAGCACCGGAAAGTTTGTTGGGTTCGTCTGGACACCACAAAATTTTAGACTTGCCTCTAATTTTAGACACAAATTTTAGGGAGGGGCATTGCATGGTTCGCGGGATGAAGGCTAAATGAAACCAGAGCTCAAAACTAACAACTGACCAAGTCCCCTTGCCATATATCTGCTGCCAGATTGTAAGCTTTATGGCTGGACCTGGACATGAAAATCTTCTATTTGTGCACAAGATTAATCTGTAATTCTATATTCCCTTTATAACATCAAATTCTTGCTTCTATATCTTGGCATATAAATTGTGGCATCTGATGTGACAAATTCCCGACAATTGGCAATTTACTTGTTTGTCAAACTCAATGGTTTAGTTATTTTCCCCCTTCTTTCAACTGCACAGTTCTGATAACTGGAGGAGAAAGCATAATCAACAGAATGACAGTAAAGTCTGCAGAATGTAGACCTGGGATTTTCAATCCAGCATAGTTTGTCCCCACTGGCCACAACATAATTGGATGTGATACAGAATCGTCTGAAGAATTTCCCTGCACTGGTTCTGACTGCCACTTAGATTACTATTCAAATTACTGCAACTTACGGTTAAATGAAAAATTTGCCCTCCCTAAGCACGTTATGTTGGGAAGAGCATGTAATCACTTGCTTAATTTCCTCCTATTTTGTTAGTTTGGCTATACTTGTCCCTTATAACTTGTTAATCACAAATCCAAGGAACCACATTTCTAGCATCCATCCCTAGTAGTACAAATATACTTCGTATGAATGAAAGCAAAGAAAATTTTGACTATAGATACAAAAATGAGCGATGAACAATATTGTTCTGGAAATGCAAGCAAACTTTCAACAATAACAGTCATTTTGCCACTATGATACACCTCTCCAAAGCAATCCCATATTCCAATATCACACAGCTCAGAGCTTCACAGTCCAGCCCCTGGAAACCTTTTTTGCTAAAAACAAAAGAAAATTGACTCTTAAAAAAACTCCGCCACACTTTTTATCTACAATGAAGCTATATGCAAACTCAATTGCAAGCTTTCGTGTATCAATCGGCTTCGTGGTCAGGGGCAGGAGAGTACCAAGCAGGCGACGTGCCTTTAGTTCTAAGCAATCTAGTAAATGGCGAATCAGGCATTCTAGCTCTCTCTTCCTCCTCGATTTCCTCTGCAGATTTCGGCAACCCATCTGGGATATGGAAGAATCTTTTTCCTTCATTTTCAGTATTCAATGGCTTAGACATACTAAAATAACCGCTGCCGTTTCCCTTGTTGCGGATGGAAGCAATTCCATGCAAGCATCCAATCAAGGACTTAACGCCCCCTGCTTGAAGAATTAACTTCTCTACATCTTCTTTCGGTGTCTCTCTCTGTTATGCATGAAAGAGAGAAATTAAAATTAGAAACTACAATTATGCCATTAAAAAAGTTTTTTTTTTGCTTTGATTCATTTACTAAAAATTCAAACAGAAATGAATTAAACCCAAAAAAAAAAAAAGGCTGTCCATGGTAGCTTCCTAATAAAATTACCATAATCACATCAGTAAGATACAAACATTGCGAATTATTATGGATTTTATAAGCTTCACATAAAAGTTCAATTGATTGTCGCGTACTTATTTTATACTAGTTAAACTAATACGTACTTATTTTCTTTCTTCTTCTTTCTTTTTTTTTTCCTGTATTTTCTCATCATCCAAACAGGTGCAATATTTAAATTTAAAATCTAAAAACTTGCCTCAAGATCTTTTAGTTCGAAATAAGCTCTCCAGCAACTATAAGAATCGTCGCCTTCAAGCGTCGAACAATAATCTGAAAATTTCAAAATTTCACTGAAATCAATAAAATAAACGAAGTAAATACAATCACCTAAGTTTAAAAATGTTATAAAAATAATTACGTACCAGCGAGCTCCTTCTCGGATTTCTCGATCAAGGGAGGCTCTTTAATGGCCCGCTCGAATTTTGTTCTGCTAAAAGGCTCGAGCTTCGGTATGTAAGCGTCGCTGCTCGAAGAACAACGAATCGTCGAAGTAAATCTCGTTTTCGACGACGGTGATAATCCAGTACGGTGGATATCTTTGGCCTCGACGAGGATAGCAGACGAATAGGTACGGAGTAGAATCGACTTTATCATCGTAACCAAACGTACACAAAAACACGGAGTTTTCTTTCTTTTCTGCTAAATCTTGTTTTCCTAAAGAAGATTATTATGTAGCGATGCGGTTCAATACTGGACGAACTGGATAAGGATCAAGGATATTTTATTGCTATTAAGGGGATTAGGATATTTTGGGTTGACTATTCTAATAATTGGGGTGACAGGCGAATCGTGGCCGTTGGGTTGGGCTGATTGGATTCGATCTTAAAATAAGGGTCGTTCGATTGGATGTTTCTTGGTTAGCAAAGTGGGGATGCTTCAGAAGCAGGAGCGCCCACTGTTTTTGCACTTTTTGGGCTTTTTGGCCTCCCATCGCTTGTTTGGTGGATAAGTTGTCTTTTCACCCACCGCAAAGAATAGTCAATCTGATAAAAATCTTAAAAAAGAAAAAAGAAAAAAGATTATTTCTGACTGGGCTTTCATGTTAATTTCTAGTCTCGAACCCACAAATGACATGGACTTTAGACCCAAAGCCAATGAGTAAATCCCATGGCTCGAACGTTTGGCCCAGTAATTGATAAGCGACCCCTCACTCAAAATAATAAATTTTTAATTTTTCTTTTTTCAAAATAAAAAATAAATATTAATATCTTTTATAATTAGTTGAGAACAATAATATTCAAGATTTATGATTAAATTTTTTTATCCTGTGCATCAATAATAAATTTTTTAAATTTTACAGACAATTTAAATTCATAACAAGCACATCCAAAAATCATATTAAAAAAAAACACAAAAAAATTTAATTAACTTATATAATCACATTAACGTACATCAGGTTACATATATTTAAACTCGTTAGGAAAGTTTAAAACACTATACAATAACAATATTGTGTTTTATTATTTGCACGTATTAATAAAACTATTCCATTTTATTATTCTTTTCAAAAAAAAGTAATTTTATATTTAAATTTAACTGTAAATGAGATACCAGAACAAAACATATCGCTTTGGCCAAATCCAATGAGCATTTCATGTGCACCACAATCTTTGGATTACCCTTTAGTGATGAGTTATAAAAAATCCATTCTTATCAAAGAAGTTGTTCTCAGTTAAAAATTATTTAGTGCTTATCCCATAGGAGATTAATCATAAAACTTAATGATTAGGTCAATCGCAAAGATAAAGTTATACATGCCATAAAAACTTATTTGGAAAGAGTAATTAAGTTATTCGTAATTTAATATTCGAGTATTTAATTTATTAAGTAATATATGATTTTTTTATTTATTGAATAAGATTTGATTTATTTTTTCAAGTTCATAATCTAAACGTAAAGTGTGAAAACTTTTTAATTGGTATAATAATATAAAATGCAATCATAGAACATTTAACATTTCATAATCTACTATAGTTTTTACATGCGCCATGTTATTGCCATCAGGTAATGCATATCCACTTATATATTTTAGTAATATTAATATTATTAGTTTTTGATGACAGCCTAAACATAACATTACCCATGTGAAAAGCATGATACACGAAAATATTTAATGAAGCGTAAAATTCCAAAGTATTTTACTTGCAATTTTTTATATAATACTTTTATAATTATTTAATTACAATAAAAAATCAATGTAATAATCTATCATTTGTAAATGTAAAGTGTAATTAATTAATTGTATGCCATTATTACAGGAGATAACCTGTCAACTTTCTTACGTGGCAAGAATTTAGTGGGTAGTTGCCAGTCGGGCGAGGAAACTTCAACGTCCAGTTTCTGCAGGAGATCATCTCCGAAGTATTTCTCTCTCTACCCTTTTGCCACGCATTTTGTTGCTGTCTATTAAGACCAAATT
>NW_018397261.1:5926886-5935149 GCF_002168275.2 Theobroma umbraticum
AAAAAAAAACCAACAAATTCCAGATACTCTCTTTTCTCCTCTGTTATTACTTTCTTGTCTTTGTAATCCCAAATTAACACCGCTGACGCTGAAGCTGGTCGAAGAACAAATAGAAGCATAAGAGAAAAAAACTCTTTGTTTCGTTTCCGGCGATTAATTTTCTTCCATGTTAAGAAAGACTTGATAATTCTGAAATTCCAAGAATTGGAACAAGAATCGGAGGGAGAAAAATCAAAAGAAAAAGAAAAAACTGGAAAATGAGGCCGATGGAGACGATACAGGATCTGATCGACGAAGCCAAATTCCGGACGGTTTGGTGGGCCATGGTTATCTTTGCCGTCACTTACTTCTTGACTCGTAAGTTAATGGATAATATTCCAAAAACAATCTTTGCTCTATGTTCGTTTTTTCTTTTAGCTATTTATTCTTTTTTTGTTTTTGGGCAATTCTTTGATTTTACTTCATTTGGATAGTTAATTTTCTTCGAATTGTTTTGATTGAAAGTTTAAGACGATTCCCAAGAAATTGGAATCAATTAAACGTTGGATTTTAAATTTCTTTTAATTGATTAAGTTAGGGCTTTCTTTTAGTATTTTGCGTTAATGCGGTTTCTTTTTTGCTTTTAGGAATTAATTAAAACTATTTTTATGAAGTTTATAAGAGTTGTTTTTGGGTATTCTGCTTTGTTAATTGATGCAGATACGAGTACATCAATGTGGATGAATATACCTATAGCAATTCTTATTGTTGCTGCATTTCGAATTATGTCCAATGAGGTTGAGTTCAAATGGAAAGTTCAATCAGTTCGTCCGCAAACTTATTTGTCTTATTTGGAGAAGAAACAGTTGTCTTTGAATGATTCCCGTCTTTCCAGCTCACCGCCTGCACCCAAGTGGAAGCGGAAAATTGATTCTCCTAAGGTGGAGACTGCTCTCAATGAGTTCATTGATAAAATACTTAGGGATTTTGTTGTTGACTTGTGGTACTCGGAGATCACGCCAGATAGGGAGGCCCCTGAGCTGATCCGTGCAGTGATTTTGGATGCTATTGGTGAAATATCAGGGAGAGTGAAAGAGATAAACCTTGTTGATTTGCTAACAAGGTAGGTTTGTGGTGTAAGAAGCTTTGTCAATTGTAAAAATATTTGACATTTTTAAAGCTCAAGGATTTCAAATGGTTGTCTAATGTTTTCAGGGATATAGTTGATTTGATAGGAGATCACTTGGATCTTTTTAGAAGAAACCAAGCTGCAATAGGTGTTGATGTTATGGTAACATTGTCGTCTGAGGAGAGGGATGAAAGATTGAAACACCAGCTTATGGTTTCTGAAGAGCTTCATCCTGCATTAATTTCACCAGAGAGTGAGTACAAGGTGTGAGTGGAGTGTTCTGATGGAAGTACATTTTGCCTACGCATTTTATGGTTTGCTTTAGTTTAAGTCCTTATACTTTTTCTTTTTCAGGTTATTCAGAGGCTTATTGGTGGAGTGTTAGCAGTAGTATTGAGGCCACGGGAAGCTCAATGTCCTTTAGTTCGAACTATTGCTCGTGAGATTGTAACTTGCTTGGTAGTGCAACCTCTTATGAATTTGGCAAGCCCAGGGTAATTTATTGAGCGAAAGTTTATTCCTTTTTAATTTTTAAGATAGCAAAAATGTAGTTAGTACTTAATATTGAAGATTGCAGTTCCCTTTAACTGAGTTAGCTGAAAGTTTTAGGTTTTTGTGGAAATGCATTCTTATTTAGTGGTTATTTGGCTTTTAAAAAGAGTGGAATAATTAGAACTAGAACACAATCCATCCTGCAAGGAATGGCATTTATACATGTGGAGTGGAATCATGATTAGAATCTTTCTATTGACCAAATGTAAAATAATAGGTGGAGAATGTTTAAAAGGCTACTCATGATGAACTTACAAGACTTCATTTTAACTGAATATAAGCTTTGGTCTTTGCCTTAAAAAATATTATTCGATCTTTTTTTCCCCTTATGTTTTGTTGCCAGGTATATCAATGAAGTGATTGAATATATTCTACTCGCCATTAAAGATGATATGAATAAGATGGTGGTAGGTTTTGATCAGTCTTCAGTGGGATTGCATGGTGCTGATTCTACTTCAAGCAAGATTTCATCCTTAAACAGTCAAGGAACTGATTTGACTTTGGCTACAATTGACAAGCAGAAAGAAACATATTCAGATTATGGCAGGTACAAGGAAGAATCAGAGCAGCCGAGACCAGCTGATTGGGCTCGAATCTTAGAGGCAGCAACCCAGAGAAGAACTGAAATTCTTGCTCCTGAAAATCTTGATAACATGTGGACAAAAGGAAGAAACTACAAAAAGAAAGAGAACAAATATGTAAAAGCAGCAGTTCAAGAATCTATTCCAGAGGGTTCTGTGAAAAAGAGTGCTATATTGATGGGGAATTCAGGAAGTGAAATCTCTACCAACAAGATTGGAACTTCTACAGGAAGGGAAGAGAAAACTGTGATGCAGCTAATGCCTGGTTTAAGTCTTGACGCTCAATTAGGTGATGGTAACACAAAAGGCACAAAGTTAGCTTTGGAGTTTAACAAGTCATCATCATTTGAAGGAGATCATCTTGTTAACAAATTTATTGATGCTAGTGAGCAAGCTGCTGATGGAAATAAATATAGGCTTAAGAGATCCAGTAGTACCCCCGATTTGAAAGTTGAACCTGATACAAAGAAGGCACTTACTGGAGATGTTGGAGGGCCTATTATTTCAGAGTTCTACAGCCCTGATTTTGGCAGGCATACTGAAGAATATAGGGGTAAAATTGCCTCAAATATAGTTCTCCGCAATGAGAGGCCACATATTCCCATGCTTAGGTGCCGGGTGAGCATTCCTGTCAATATTGCTGTGAGTTATGCAAATTTGAAATTTGAACTGCCAGCTGAATCCTTATATGGTGTGGGATATCGATTAAAACAATTTCTTGAACTTGGTGGTGTTGAATTGTTGCCATGTACATTTGCTGTGATCTATAATTGGATTTGCTATTCCTTGTCTACCTCTGCAGGTCATTGGAGCATACTTTGAGAAACTTGGATCAAAATCTTTTGCAGTTTATTCAATTGCGGTGACAGATGCAGAAAACAGAACTTGGTTTGTCAAGAGAAGGTTTTATCTCACCTAACCTTTTTTTTAATTTAAAAAAAAGGAAAAGCAATTTGTTTAAGGGCCATTATCGGTTGAATGCATCTCTGAAATTTTAAAGTCTTTAAAATTTAAGCCACTTTATATTCATCTCAACATAACAACTGAAAGCTCCCACAAAGTTACTTTATTTACTTTTTTAATGGTTTAATTTTGTTTCATTATTTTTAATTTGCAGATACAGGAATTTTGAACGGTTGCATCGACATCTTAAAGAAATTCCTAATTATACATTACATCTGCCACCCAAAAGGATATTTTCATCAAGCACTGAGGATGCTTTTGTTCATCAGCGCTGCATTCAGCTTGACAAATATCTGCAAGTAATTTACTACTGACACTTTCATTTTTGTAGTATGCATACTTTTAAACCTGTTGATTCAATTAAGCTACCTTTTTGCAGGATCTGTTGTCTATAGCCAATGTTGCTGAACAGCATGAAGTGTGGGATTTTTTGAGTGTTTCCTCAAAGGTGTGTATCTTCTTGACATGGGAGTGTTACTTTAATTTTTAAGGGTAGGATAATGACATCTGATTCTATTTATTGTTGCATTTTGCTTTTGAAGAATTACTCTTTTGGAAAATCTTCATCAGTGATGAGAACCCTTGCAGGTATGTTGTTTCTGTTATTATGTTATTCTTTCTGTTTATACATCTGGGTTCCAGCTGTAAGCTGCTGCCAACATTAGATTATGTTCCACCTTGTGGTTCTACTAGTTCAATACATCAAGGTCTTGCAGAAAAATAAAAAAGGTTTTGAGAAACTCCAAGTAGGCATCTATAATTTCCGGAATGCAATCATGTGTGTCACCTTTCCATTTGTCATTAAGTTGTCTGGTAGATGAGGTTTATCTCTATTACTGGTTTCATCTTTTATACTGACATGTTTAACCTATATCAGCTTTCAGAATAGACATATCTTGTTTCTTGCTTAAAACTTTTTGATCTCCAGATTTCTTATAAATACTTCATCAACTTTTTAAATTTTTTTTATGGTTGTGTAAAGCTCATTTGATTACTCTGGCCTTTGTCTTTTGCTTTAATTTATACTTTTGTGGAAATGCTCCACAGTTGATTTCTTTCCATCCTTTATCTTTGGCTTATTTTGTTGCATAATCTTTCAGCGGCATATCTCTTCTCCATTTTGTTTTTTTTTTATTGAGGGAAGAAAGATTCGAACCTAGCTCTTTGAACAGGCGATACTGCCATCGAGCCAAATTTTGGATGCATTTCAGTCTTCTCCATTTTACTGGTTAAGGTGGTTAGCTGTTAATTTTAAGTGATTTCAAAATAAAAACGTATTTGTGTTTATTATTCTCCTTCTTTTTGTTGTGTACTATGTGCTGAATTTGCTTGGTTTTTGTTCTTTTTATTGGTATTTTCATTTTTATAAAACATTGTATTTAATGATGGGAAGTTTCATTCGTCCCTGCATATATTTTCAAGGGCTCAAGCATCATTTGGAATTCTTATACAGATGATATGATCTGTATACATGTGAATCGCTTCTTTTTCTCCCTCATTTGGAAAGGGAACTGTCATGTTAAATTTGTTGTCTTATGAGAATGGTAAATGGTGAAGGACTCATATTCTATATCCAATTTACTCAAAATCATGCATAGATCCTTTTGGTTATTGGTTTGATTCTAGTGTTTATAGTTTAGAATATTATTTTAACTTGGCTGATGTCTCGCATATAAATGACCATTTTTTGTTCAGATTACTTCCTGACAATTTCCCGTTTTCTTGTTTATGAACAGTCAATGTGGATGATGCCGTGGATGATATCGTACGGCAATTTAGAGGAGTATCTGATGGCTTAATGCGCAAAGTTGTCGGTTCATCTTCTCCCCCTGGTGAAGCCTGTTCTTCAGTCACTTGTAGGACCTTGTCATGGAATGCAGATGAGATGGCTAAAGATATTTCAAGGCAAAGTAATTTCGAAACAGTGAACAGTGCTTCTGATAATGAAGAAGGTGACAAAGATGGTAGCCATGATCGTCAGGATGACAGATCTGGTTCACAAGGTCATGTTTGGCACTCAGACAATGAATTAAACTCAAAGAGTTTGCCACCACGGGTGATAGAGCGTGGTGGAGTGTCTGATAATTTAGTTTCTGAAAATCATAATTTAGGTGTGAAACCTGAATCAGTTGGCCAGGGTGGATTTCCTGCCGTAAAGTTATCAGCAACCTCCAGTCATTTGGAGGATCCAGTTGGAATGCCCCCTGAGGTATTATGCTTTAGCTCTGTTGTTCTCCTGTTATTGTTGTTTTGGTGGTTTTTTTTTTAATTATTATTTTTAGTTCCCTTTTTCTGAGAAGAATTTAGCATATGCTAAAAGAAATTTTTTGACTGTCAACCAATACTTAATTTTTCTTTTCTTGTGAGTGTATGCCGTTAAACTGTCAGCTTTGTAACTTTCTCAATAAAATTGGGGATTGCATTCATAAGAATCTCAACCAAAAGTTAGCTTCATTACTAGGTTTTCAATTTTCTTGGTTGTTTGACCAAATTTTGTAGCTGCAACCTTTTTCTTTGGTGTCTGTCTGGCTGTGATCCATCTCTATTATTAATGATCTTTTGATTTGAATAGTTTGAGTTTGTTAGCTTACTTCATTTTAGGAAGAGCATTCTATTTCTGTGTTTGGAATTTTATGGATGCTTACCTATTGATTTTTGTGTAGTGGACACCGCCTAATGTGAGCGTACCTTTGCTGAATCTAGTTGATAATGTGTTTCAGCTTAAGAGAAGAGGCTGGCTAAGGTGAGCATTTTTTGCTTTATTTGCATAATTGGGAATTAATTAATTGCTAAAACGCCATAGTAATGTCTTCTTTTATTCAGTAATTATAATTTGGAAAGATTCTCCTAAAAGGATATTGTACCTTGTACCTTTGTTTTACTAATGCTTGTTTATCTGTCATTTTGATTTAATGCTTGTTTATCTGTCATTTTGATTTATCATTAAGTTATGCAGTCAGTTTAGGTTAGGTTGATTATGAAAAGGGCATATTTGATCATGTGTTCAAATAGTATACGGTGCTGCTTCCTAGCATAGGAGTGGTTTTTATGGTGAGTTAATTACCTATTGTGGAACTAGCTAATTATATAATGGCTTGCTGAATTTTCTGTTGTTCAATAAGTAAGGACAGGAGTCTTTTGGCTACTTCATGGTGTTCTAAAATGACTTATTTCATTTATAATTTTGCATAAATATGTGCTTGTTGTCATTGATGCAGAAGACAGGTCTTTTGGATATCTAAGCAAATATTGCAGCTGGTGATGGAAGATGCCATTGATGACTGGCTTTTGAGGCAGATTTATTGCCTTCGGAGTGAGGAAACTGTTGCCCAAGGGATTCGGTGGGTTCAAGATGTAAGGGCTTAATACATTAGAAACATCATACATTACCTTTTAGTGTTAACTGGTTCATCATCTGGTGCTGTAAAAGCATGAGCTTTGACATTAAAGGCTGCTGCTAGTGGTATATAAACTTTTAGATGGCTGTCTGTTTCAAAATGCACTGTGTATAGTTGGTATTGGGGTCTTCAACCTGAACTCAGGTCTGAATGAGAACTGTGACTGGCTGAGGCTCAGCTGTAGCCCAAATTTTGAGACCAATGAGCAAATTTCGCTTGTTACCTAGTCAAAAGACTCTTGAAGAGCCTTGTGCAAGTTCTCTGTTTCTTCTAATTGCCTCTTCTTCTCTCAGGTTCTGTGGCCAGGTGGTACATTCTTTACAAGAGTAGGGAACATTCAGAGCAAATTTGATAATTGTCATCCTAATCAGACACCTTCAGAGAACTTTAGCCAATTTGGTGGCAGTAATGCCTCTAAACCTGGGTCCTTTGAGCAACAACTTGAGGCTACTCGTAGAGCAAGCGACATAAAAAAAATGCTTTTTGGTAAGTATGTTTTTGTGTTATTGATATCTTCTCCTTGTCAGATCAGGGTGAAGATGTGCCATGGCTTTTGGATCTGTCATTGCAAGTTCACTTGATCATTGTTTTAAATGGCTTGGTCCAGTGTTCAATGGTTATATTTTTAATTAAAATTCTGAAGTCCTTGTTTATTGAGATAGTTTATGTCGTGCAAATCATTGTACATGTTAATTGAGATAGTTTATGAAAGTACTTCATTATTAATTTATATGTATATATACATGTATTTCCCTGGAGCTAGGACCTCAGGAATGGTGAAAATCTCTAAAATATTGTCTTTCTTTGTCAGATGGAGCTCCAACGACCTTAGTTAGCTTGATCGGGCATAAGCAATACAGACGGTGTGCAAGAGACATATATTATTTCACTCAGGTTGAGCTTTTATCCTTCTGTCGCATGTACTACGTTGTTGATATTCTTCTTTTACTTTCTTTTTATTTTGGTAGTTTTGGCTTTCTGAGTGTATTTATATGTTATTATCCATTGCAGTCTACTATATGTGTGAAGCAGCTTGCTTATGCGATATTAGAACTTCTACTCATATCAGTTTTCCCTGAGCTGCGGGATCTAGTGAAGGATCTTCATGGCAAGAAACATACTAAAGTTGCATAGGAATCGTGGTCTCTAGTTTGGCAAGGAACATACTAAAGTCGTCTAGGAATTGTGGATTCTGGTTCTGCTAAGAAAACGGATTTTTGTGTCAATGATCCAGAAAGCTTAGAAAGAAACATGTTTTCAAGGAACCTGAAGACCGATGTAGTCATTTTGCACCATTCGACTCAGTGGCTTCACCTGTGATTTTCATTATACAAATTAAATTATATGGATCTTTTTGGGATTTAGGAAAATAGGTTTTCTTCTTTTCACATTGTGTAATGTACAGGGATGTAGATTTATTCTGTATAGAAATCAATTATTGCCATTCTTTTGCTTTCTTTAACAAGAGCCATTCAGCAGGAATTTTGAGTTGATTTGTATTGGGACATTTAAGAAACACAGTCAGTGATATTTGATCTTCATTCATCACCATTCACGATAGGTTCTGGAATTTTGAGTCTCTTTGATTGTTTGAACATTTTAACACTCTGGATTTTTGTCTTTAAGGGTATGCTTTGTTGTTGTCCTTTTTTTTTTTTTTT
>NW_018397261.1:5935163-5947261 GCF_002168275.2 Theobroma umbraticum
TTTTTTTTTTTTTTCTGAGATTGAGATTCAGTTAGAAGAAGGCTTGAAACTGGAACTTCATAGGGAGCAAGAAAAGCTTTTGGGTGATTGTGGAATGAATTGGACTCTGCTTGTGGATGGGAAACGCATATACGGTCCCAGTCAAAGGAAAGACGTGTGTTATCAATGCAGGTAAATTCAATACAGATTTTTCCATTTTCATCCCCCTTTTCTTCTATTTCCCAAAAATGCATGCATAGGGATAACCTTGTTTCCATTTCGCAGACCCAAAACTCTTGGCCACCTTACACATTGCAGCAAACGCAGGTTGCTCCGAGGCCTACTTTGTGGAGATTACTTATACACGAGTTAATTATTTTTATTTTCTACCATTTTCGTGGTGGTACTGTTTTACTTCCCCAGAAGCTAATCAAGATTTTGGGTCTATTTGTAAAGGGGTGGGGAGAATGTGAACTGAAGTAAACCAAAATCCCAATTGGACTTGTCCTGTTTGTCGAGGAATTTGCAACTGCAGTTTATCTACAGAAAAGTTATACATTAATTATAATACGCGGAAACGGTGTTTGTGCTCCGTATTCTAGTGTTCTGAAGGTCTAATAAAGCCTAGAAAAATATATTTGGCATATGCGGGAACTGGGAATGTATGTAGTTACTAATCAACGTGGTAATTGCATTGATGTTGTATAGGTTAAAAGGCTGGTGTTTATGTCCGTTGCCCATTACCTCATCCAAACTCATCATTGTCAGCTTCGGATGCATAAAGTGGAGAAAATGAACGGCGAAGCAACCCCCTAATATTCTTTGAAACCATTCTGTGCACAATTCCCTGAAAGATATGGGCAAAGTCCAACCAATTCATAACAACAGCCAAATATCCATCGCATTCTTGTGCTAAACTAGCTATACATTGACATGGACGGGTAACTAGCTCCGGCCTATTTAGCTTCCTAGTTATACATATAATTTAGTTCAGGCCCATCGTGTTCATCCTCAGCTGTTGAATAAGCCAGTGGAAGGCTTAGAAAAGCTTGTTATTGGTGGGAAATAAAACCAGGAATAGAATCGGTAATCGAATCACGCAGATCTGAGTATAGGCCATAGAGAGAATATTGGCGAAGGTTGTTCACTTCATACCATGAATTCAGTGGTTCAAGGTTCTTGTCTGTGCCAGAAAATGCTAACTGTATGCCCAAGCTGCACCCAGTATGCCCACATTTTGTGGTTGGCATTGCACAGTCTTGATTGTTGAGGCAAACAGCAGACTCCCCAGAACATGAATCACAACCAAAACTTTTCCAGTGTAAATTTTGAAGAGTACCCTTATGGAATTCAAGTACCTGTGTAACAACGAAATAAAAACTCCATATCTGTCATACCAGCAGAGCAAGATAGAAGAAATATGCCAGTTTGTAATGAGCGTACCAAAGTGAAACTAGTTATGGTATTTCGATCATCTGCAACCATTACTGGAAATGACCTGGCTGCATACTTCCTTCCTGCAAATGCTACCATGAATCCACCTGCTGCAAGCTGGAAAATTTTATAAAAATCACATATTTAGATTGCATCACTTTATTAACATTTTCATTGATGTACATTGTAAATTTTCTCATCAGAAAACTGTTTATGATCGGGCATGAATAAGCAGCAGAAGTATTAACTACTTCACTGTTCTTGCACTAGCAATTCAATAAACACAAGAAGGTTCTCAACTTTCCTCAAAGAGCAAGGAACTAAAGAACAGTGAAGCAGTGAAGCAAATATTTTCCTTGCTCTACTTGAGGGTCAAAGCTAGAGATACAGCCACTGAATATAAAAGAGAATATATATGATTTCATTAAGTCCTTACTTTCCAATTCAAGGAAAACTTGAGAAAGTGGATTTATTGTTTGTGTATGCCTGCTCTCCAGATCAAAGTAAAGTAATAATCTTGATAAACACAGAGCATTTCAGAAAATTACCCTGATCAGACTACAGTGACCTCTGACATTTGCAGAATTATTAAATAATTAAACCCAAATCGGGTAAATTTTTACTTAAGTTTTTGTTCTCTTGACAGTATTTGCTATGCCAAGGGGATGGAGAAAATAGAAAGCACTGGAGAGAAACAGAGATGGAAAGTGCAGGCCAAAAAGGTCTATATGTCAAACGTGGCTAAAACTAGACCCTATTACAAAAAAATTTTCAACATGGTTAACGAATTGACATCTGAGGGGTAAACCACCTTGTGCATGATGGCATGATATGATTTTTTCGAGGAATTCTCTAGGATTAATTAGCTTATGAAAAATATATAGATGAAAATGTCAGTAACCAGTATTGGTTCAAACGTCAGTGTCCAACACAATATAAATGCAGACCCAAGAAAGAAACACCAAATGATGCCATGGATATCAAACTATGGACATAACATCAAGTTATAAAAACATTGTGCTAAGCAATCTCTATCATTCGACTTCATGGAAAGCATATAAGATGCAAAGTATTGCTTGAATTAATAAAAATCTGTGTCTATGGCAAACTATACAAAAGAAACTGTTCTAACTAACTACCCAGTGGTTAAAAGTGGAGAGTTTCAAGAGATGCAAATACTTACAGGAGTGCTACCATTGATGGTAAGGAGAGAAATCTCATCCACCTTTGGCCTAAATACAGCTAGTTGGGCCATTTTACTGGCTAAGGCAAGCCGACTATCACAGGGCGAAAGCTGAACATTATCAAAGAAAAAAAATTCCTTCTTCGAGAACGCAAGACCAAAGGTGAATCCATCTGATTTCTGTACTTTTGAATCCTCACAAGGACTAAAAACACCATTAGTATCATCTGCAATTGCAGCAATCATCATCCTCATCATCGTCATCACAACCATCATTTGTGTCACCATGATCGTTCTCCTCATGATGGGCACACTTCCTTCTCCAATTCTTCTGAACACCTCTGAAAGATCGTGAAAAACTTTGAGCTCTGGCTTGGATATGCAATTGATCGAAAGGAGAAAAATTAATTTCTTTGTTTGGTGATGATAACAAAGAAGAATAACAAAAACTCAATGCTAATACTAAATTCCAAAGAAGAAAAACAAAAACCCTTGGACTCACAATCATTAACATCCCAATAGGTAAAGAAAACTTGCACGTAGAAGAATCATAACACTAACAAACGTACCATGACAATATACAAGGGTAAACAAAATTAAGGATCTAGCTAGTAACAAGAATTTAATTTTCAGCTAATGAAGCAACCAACATAAACAATTCATAAAGAACCCAAGACCAAAAACATACCAGAATGTCTGTATAAAATTCAATATTGTTCAAAGGCACTAAAGATGGTCTTAGAACTCGATTGCTATGGTTTTTTTTCCTTTTATGTTTTATCTCTTTTTGTGAATTAAAAGGAAAAAAGAGAGATTGGGGTGAAGAAAGGAATTAAATAAATTGTGTTTGCTGTGGTTTAACATGTGCAAGATTTGGGATGAGACAATTGGTGGGGCTTTTGACGTTCATGGGAAGAAACGTAGGACGCGCCAAACGGTTATATCGGCAGGCCAGATGGATCTTTGTCCAGAAACGGTTACTTGGAAGTTGGGAGTCAAAACCTGAAAAGAAAAGCCGAATCAAACGTGTATAATATATATACTTTTTCGGCTAAATACTGTAATGAAAGATGGACAATCCTTTGCCTTTTTAAAGGCTTTAACCAGGTTGGACACAAGCCTTGAGTGCACGAAATCAGGTTTAGCCCAAAATATAGAAATGGACAAAGAAATATCACTGGGTCCATGAATCACTTGAAAATGTTTCTACCTTTTTTTTTAATTAATTCAGGTATGTCATTACCTTAATCTTACTTACCATTTAACTCAAAGCAATCAAATCTGTCCCTTTACCTTTGTTATCTTTGTTTCTAGATGAAAGCAGAACAGTTAAGTTTCTTTCATAGCATTATAGTATGTACTTGGTAGTTTAATTAGAAAACTGTTCATGTAAAAGGATGTCGTTGAGGTTGCATGCTTCTTCATATTTTCTTTTGTGTTTCCTTCTGTGGTTCATCAAATGAGCCTTGAGCAAAAATCGAATCAATAAATAAGAATTGAGTTGAATTTTCATCTTTCTGCACTTGAACTTTTTAATACATATGAAGATGTCAGATTTATTTCCTTGCACTTGCAGGTAAGTACTATTTTGAAGTAATTATGAATTATTGTTTAAACTTTTAAGACCTGGCTAGTCACATGGTTAGGGCAGAGAAGCTGGATGCAATGCCTATTTTAGTGAGGGCCGAATGGTTGGTTTCAATTACTTGGGCAGGGCGGCATTTCCAATTTTGACAATAAGGTTATTAAACATATGATCAGTTGCTCTGAATCCCATCTTAAGATGTCAACAATGCTTGTCTTTATTCCATTTTAAGCGTACCTTTGGCATGGACCTCAAAAAAGAGTTGTTGCTGAAGAACTATACATGCATGCTGTTCTGAAAATTTTGTCAGAACACTCAAAAATTCAAAGTCATAGCTCAGAAACTCGAAAATTGAAGAAAGTTGGGTTAATTGCTTCTATCACCACCAGATTATTCATTTAATTCTCACAAGCTAACTTGATATATTTCTGATAAAACGTTTGTTCCTCCAATGCTTTGGAAAAACTTTGTTACACGAGGAAATAGTTGGGGCTGAAAATGGAGAGAAAGCTTTAGAAACAAAACAAACTAGAAACCAGAGATAAAGTTTGAACGAGGAATCTGTTTTCACAAAGTTAGCTTTGTTTTGTAACCCCTTTTGTTCCAGAGAAAGAAAATGCAAAGCCATTTGGAGTCAAAGAAGAAAATGATGATGAAGAGCCCAAAAGGTGTGGAAAGCAATCTTCCGGATCATGACAACCGACCCTCCTTCTCCATGTTCATTCTACATAAGGGCGACGCTAGCCGTAGCTTGGTGATTTCTCTGTCCCTTTTTCTTTTGGTTGCTGTTAGAATTGAGATTGTTTTTTAATATTTAACTCTTCTAGTTGAAATACATGTCTGGTTCGATGCATTAGTTTTTGGTTCCGGTTTCTGCACCGTAGCAGACAACTAAGCAAGTTTAGTCTGCCTAGTACATGTTTTAGTAGTTAATTCAGCTGTTAGTGGGAGTAGCTAATGCTACCCCATACTACCAGCAGAAGTGATGACTTAATGCTGAGATATTTGTGTTCATTTTGTAAGCAAATGACCTGTGTATATGTATGCTTTTGCACATGAATGATGTAGTATAAGTTTTCTGCATATTTCCTTCTTGTTCTGTCTTTCATTTTCCCTGCAGACTTTACCAAGGAAAACAGGTTTTTTCCCTATGTTTCTGCTTCTTCATTCTCTTGTTTGTTTGAACGGTCTGTGATTTGTTTTTTTACAGTTGCAGACAATCACTATGCATGTCTTCATACATATGAACTGCTCTGTTCTTTTATGTTTGTGGGAAAGATTTAGTCTTGGAAATTAGAGGATGATGGATATATATAATGGATTTGGTTTTTTATATGTCTTTCTTTGTAAGTTTCCTTTCTCTCTCCTTCTTTTCTGTTTTACATAATGTTGTTCAAGTTTTGATTTAAATTTCAATTTTGAGATCTGCTGCAGTCTGTTTTTTGTTGATAAAATTAAAGGAAAAACTGAGAAAGGTTCATTTAAGATTTTGATGGCTAGTCTGGTAGGTTTCTGATTGAGTAATCCTAGAATTGGGTAATGACTGATGAAAGGTAAGAGTAGGCGGGGGGCTTCAGGGGTGGGTGAAGAAATGCACTGCTGGTTCATATGATGGAAAGATTCTGTTTGGTATAACAGTTAAAAAGGCAATCCTAATAAAGTTTGAATTCTACAATAAAGTTAAGGATCCATCACACATGGTTGTATGATTTGCACAACATTGAATATATGCTTTTCCAGTCCATGGCTGTTTAATCTTCTCTCTCAAATTTATTCCAGGAAATCCCACCACATTTTGTTAGAACCCATCTACCAAAAAGAATGCCCACTAGAGCAGTTCTGAGGGGTCCTTCCGGTGATTGTTGGAACATTACTATGTGCAAGCAGGACAGAAGCACAATCATGCAACATGGTTGGCAGCAGTTTTACCAGAATCACTCCTTGGGGGACAAGGATTTCTTGGTGTTCAGATACAACGGCAATATGTGTTTTGATGTACAAATTTTTGAGAAAAGTGGATGCGAGAGGAACTGTGTTTCAATAACCCGGATGCACCAAGACTCGACTGAAAAAATTAAGGAAGAAGAAATGGACGTTACTGATATGGTGAAGACCAAATCACAAGTTCAAATTGGAGGGAAGGCTAAGAAAAATTCAGCAGAGGAAAAAGATTTAGCCTCTTCCTCAAAGAAGCGGCCAGCAGGTAGAAAAATTACAGCAAAGCTTTGTAAGGCGGCTAAAGATTTCACCTCCAACTTCCCTCATTTCAAGCATTGCATTACAAGGTGTAATGTGGAGATCCCATTCCTGCTGGTAAGCATTTTCAACCCCAAAGGTTTGTTTTCCGGAACTTTTAACCACAACAAGCATATTAAGTAGAATTTGTCATTCCTACAGACCATCCCCACATCTTTTCTCAATGCACATCTTCCTCAAGCCAGAACGGAATTCACCTTCTGGACTTCAAAGGAGAAATCTTGGCAGGTGACTTTGCTATACACTGAGACCAACAAGGTTTTCTCCAAAGGTTGGCGAAGATTCGCAGTTGATAACAAGCTGGAGATGGATGACAGTTGTGTCTTTGAACTTGTGGCACCTCGAGAAATGAGAGTCCATATTTTCCCCACTGAGAGAGAAACCTGCAGTCAACTGTTTGTACAAGTTTGATCAACCTGTGACTGAAATTGGTCTTACTCTATCCCCTTTACTTCCCATGACTTTTAACCTATATGATTTGGAATTGTTAACTACAAAATGTGGAACGTATGTCCAAGAACCATCTCTTTCATGTATGATTGCAGCTTTGCAACTATCAAATACCTTTTAGTGTTTTTCCTCCCTTGTTTCAACAATTTAACAACTTTAATATACTAGTTTGTTTTAATTGCCCTATACCAAGATCATTATTATGAATAAAAAGCAAATATTCCCTTTCTTTTCCCAAATTATCAAAGGCTTTACCCAGATGACATGCCATCATTGATTCCATGCAATCAATTTTCTTTCCAGGATATATTGGTATATTTATTGAGGAAACCCCATGCATATACAAATTGAAAGCTCATATTAAACCACTACTCTGTTGGGTATTTTTATTTGAGTTAACATCACTCTGCAAAACATAAAACTTGATGCCATCATAAACAGAAGTTGGGGGACCAACAAATGCATCACCATAGCATATGATGAAGAATTGAAAAGATTTTTAACCCTAAGTAAACCAAAACTGTGGGTTGATTTGGGAGAGCAGAAAAAACCAAAGATGAATGAATTATTTGATTGGTTGAGATTTAGTGCCCCAACAACTTTAGGCAGTAAGGGAGCGATGAAGTCATGAAGGTGTAATAAAAAGGTGGCTTCTTCCTTTTCTTCATTTTGCTGTGCATGTGATTCTGGTCGTGGTCCCCGTCCACCCTGGCTCGACACGTGTCCAAAAGCCTTTGTCCTAGACGAATGGAATAAATAAAAGGATCCCCCTTTGCTGAGAGAATTGCTGGGGTCACACGACTCTGGACGACACTGTCTTCTTTTGGCACCTCTGACTCAGTGCTCTCCCCTTCTTTCTCTTGCTGACTCAACCCAGTCACCTAAAAATGAGTTCCAACCAAACTCACCATTGTTTACTAATCTCTTCAAATCCATCATGAATCTGTCTTTAACCAAAATTTTTTAATAAAAAACTTAATCAAATATTGAATAATTTATGGGTTTTACACTTTTGCCCATTTTAAACAATTTTCTTACCAAGTACTAGTACTTATTGTAACTTAAATGCCTATCTTTTTCATCTTTAGGAGGAAAAAATGTGTTAACAGAGTAATAAATTATTTAGTCTTTGTCAAAACTCGGGGTATCATTGATGTTGCGTGGTACTATTATTAGAATTACTGATTTAGTATGTCAAGTTATGCTATCAAATCCTCATGTTTAATTATAATGCTAGTAGTAGATTGAGAATAGCTATAGAGAAGGTTGCACTCTTCTTTACAATTTTCAACATAAACATACTTTTTATCACTTTTTTTATGTGAATTATTATATAACTTGATTGTTGTTGAAGAATTGGCAATGGAAAATTATAATTAAAATTGAATTATGTCTTAAAATGTTGTAAAACTATGATTGACTTCTGATGGTGACTTGGTGGGTCAGCACAAAAAGGAAAAAAAAAACTACTAAAAAACAAGCAGGGAGTTGGTGGGACACACGGTGGGTGCTTGGGTTAAGCAGGCGAGATTAAAACTCAGTGAGTGAGTGAGTAGGGGGAATGTGATAAAAACTCGGTTCAACTTTTAGGTCAAGTTGAGGTTTTTTTTTTTTTTTGATCCCTTACGGTTTAAAAAGCACTATTTGACTAGGAAGAAAAACCAGTGGGGAAGCAGAAGAGGAAGGGGAGACCCAGATCTGAAAGCTCTTTCCCTCTCTCTTTCTCTCTGTGTTTTGTTGTCTCATACTCTCTCTTTGCTTTTTTTGAGTATCTCTCTCTCTCTCTCTCTCTCTCTCTCTCCGAGCACTTAACAAAGTCTTATCATTTAATCAGTCAGTCAGAGAGATTATATAGATACATAAGAGTAGATAGATAGACAGATACATACACTTTGAAAACTCAAAAAAACTCCAACTCTCCCTCAAACTCAACATCATTATATGATCTGACCATTTCTCCAAAATGCCACGCCCTTTTTTCCACAAGCTTATTCTCTCCTCTACCCTCCAAGACAAGAAACTGGTAAAAGCGGAAAAACCCAATCTTTCTCTTTCTTCAGTCTTCTTCTTCTTCTTCTTCTTCTTTTTAATTTTTTGTTATGGTCTTATATGTTTGTTTATATCGTTTTGGACTAAATTAGGGGGAGCAGAGAAACAGATGATTGGTTTTTTGGTTTGATAACTTAATATTTCAAGAAGTTCTTTTGTTGGGCAAAGTTTTTAGTGTTGGAAAAGTAGAGGATGATGGGAATATATTATGGGTTTTGTTTGTTATGTGTTTTTTTTCTTCCAATTTTCGGGCTTGTTTATTTTTTTTTCCTTTCTTTTGTGTATTGAAGTGTGTGTTTTTTAGACTTTGGGGTGAAATTTGAATGTTGAGAACTGCTAGAGTAAGTTTGGTCGATGGAATTAGAGGAAGACTAGGAGAATTGAAGAGTTGGTTTAAGGTTTTGGTAGCTCATGTGATAGGATTTTGATTAAGTAATCTTAGAAAGTTGTTGGGTTGCTGGTACTAGATGAACTGGGTAAAGTTGAAGGAAATGGATGAAACACAAGATCTCAATTTTTTGTCATCTAGTCCTTTTATTAGGTAGGTGGTGTGTTAAAGCTGTGGGGAGTTGCAATTTTTTGAAACATGATATATTTTGCTTCATGGTAGTAACTCTATTGAGTTATATGAGTCTCTTAGTATTATGCTAGTAAGAAAGAAATTTATTTTTTTCTCAGGTTCAATTTTGCACCAAATACACTAATGGTGAAGCAATTGTAACCAAAACGGGTGAAATGCTACTTGTTGAATGATTATGCATTTTTTGCTCAAAATTTTTACACTCATTTAAAGTGGTGTGATCATTCATTTTGATGATTTTGTTAGAAAAATCATTGAAGATTTTAATTAATTTCTATGTAAAACATTTTAGATAGTAGTTTACCTCCTCATGATCTCCCTGCATGTGAGTTGAAGGCTTATTAATTTTCACACTTGAAATTGACATGCTGCATTCCAAAGTTGGGGGGTATACTAATGTTTTGATCTTCCGTAATGAGAGTGGAGGAAGACACTGCACGTCCACATGACAGTAAAATCAAGTTCTTTATTTCCTGGTTTTTGTTGGATTTATAGTGTTGATTCCCTCTTCTTCATTCTTTTGGTTGCTGCCCAGGGGAGGGGGTGGGCGTGGGGTGGGGTTGTAAAAAGATGCATCTTTCTAATAGAATTAAAGTTTTACCAAAACCAGAAAATTAAAGTGTAATAGGATCTATATAAAATATTACATATCCTGGATCCCAAAGGTAATCTGTATTAATTTCACAAGATGATACCAGTGGTGTAATGCATTTCACTCTTCATTCTTTTTGTGTATTACATAGAGTGGGAACGTGGAGACTCTCATCCATATTTTGCCATTTGTTTGGATGACATTCCTCTTTGAGTTAAACTGCTAGTGAGTTTGATCAAATAGGCATCAAATGATGTGGCTAGTACGTAATGGTGCTTTATGAGCAAGACTAGAAAGTTCATCTATGGTATTTGGTTTTTTTTTTTTTATCCTTCTTATGATTTTTGGTACTAGGAAAAGTATATATGGATTTTGCTTTAATGATGATTATACTGACTGTATTTATGTGTGATGATGTATATTATTTTCTTTGAAATGATTCAAACTTGTCTTTTGGATGCTAATATTACTTTAGGTAAGAGGATGGCATAGCAGCTTTATTCATATAACATTAAGTTTAATGTCATAATGTTATGAAGGTTCATCTACAAATTATTCATTCAAACCATTGAATCCCAAGTTTATTATTCATCAGACAAATGAGCCTAACTTGATTTGGGGTGTCTGCAGAGGATCCCTGATAACTTTGTTAAGAAATTCAGGGATGAACTATCTGTTGCTGCTGCTCTCACTGTTCCTGATGGTCATGTTTGGCGTGTAGGAATAAAGAAAGCTGACAACAAGGTTTGGTTTCAGGAGGGTTGGCAGGAATTTGTAGAACGTTACTATATCCGTGTGGGCTACTTTTTGATTTTCAGATATGAAGGAAATTCCGCCTTCAGTGTTAGTATATTTAATTTGATAAACTCTGAAATAAATTATCAGTCTAATGCCCTCATCGGTAGCCAATACAATCATGGCAAACAATATCCATTTGAAGAACTTGAAGATGATGAATGCATCTCTCCAGCACTGCAGAATTTGTTTGGTGGGACAAAGCTTAACAACTGCATAAACTGGACTGGTGAAGTCAACCTTCACACATCAAAGGGTGTTAATAATCAACCTATTCGAGGTATGGCCCTTCATTTAATGCATTTGAACTTAAAAAAATTCTGCTAATGTAGTGAAATTGCATTCTTCAGGTGCAGAGCTACCAAAACCAAAAAAGCCTGGGAGGAAAAAGCGGAAGTTTGACCCTAGTAAGTCCTCTTAACTAAGTTTTTTGTTTGTTAGCAGTGTGTAAGGAATTGAAATTTCTCATCGGTTGTCCAATGAAATGTAGATGAACAGGATTCATCTGTTGGACATGAAGATGAAGTGGAAATGCGCTTTCGATTTATGAAAGTGCTTCAGCCAGAAAGAGAACAGTGACAGCTGAAGAAAGAGAGAGGGCAATTAATGCAGCCAAAGCGTTTGAGCCAACTAACCCTTTCTGCAGGGTTGTCTTGCGACCGTCATATCTATACAGGGGATGTATTATGGTGAGCATTGTATATGTCTGCTGTACATGTCTTTTCAGTTTCAACCCATAGCACGCCTCAGTGTACATTTTGATTTTTGCTCTTGCAGTACTTACCATCATGCTTTGCTGAGAAGCATCTAAGTGGGGTTTCAGGATTCATTAAACTTCAGCTTCCCGATGGAAAACAGTGGCCTGTGCGATGTCTTTATAGAGGAGGCAGAGCTAAGTTCAGTCAGGGTTGGTATGAATTTACATTGGAGAATAATTTGGGGGAGGGAGATGTCTGTGTCTTTGAGCTGCTCAGATCAAGGGAATTTGTGCTCAAAGTTACTGTATTTCGTGTCCTTGAAAGCACAGGACTAATGAACCGACCTCAATAAAATGCCTGCTGAGTTAAACCAGCTTGAGTATAGTGGCCGGTAATTTCAGGAATGTCAAAACTATTAAGTAACTCCTCTTTTTCAGGTGACGTGTAACTGATCTGGGTCCTTCATAAGAAATTTAGATGCCGTGCCATTTTGATGT
>NW_018397261.1:5947283-5982571 GCF_002168275.2 Theobroma umbraticum
TTAGCAGCTTAGGAGAGTGGATACAAAAATTTTGTGGCTTGACTAGGTCTGTAAATAGAATGTCCAATGAAGTTGACGTTGAGTTGGGTTGGAAAAATGGGTGTTAGACTTGATTTTATGGTTTGTTTGATTGGTTTGAATTTTTCATTCACTGCTTGGCTTGAATTCCTCTTGCTGCTTTCATGCTGTAGTTTTATCTATTGCTTTGACATTTTCCTTTCAAGTTTACTGCAGAAAACATGCGGCACTTCTTTCCCATTTTTATCTTTATATCTTTTCTGCATAGCCATTCTCATAATAGCGATAGTTGTCATTTATATGCATTTGCATGTTTGAAGATGTTTGTTATTATCTATCAGCTGAATTACGCAATGGGAGCTAACTCTCATTGTGTTTCTGTTTCTACTGCCTATATTTCAACATAGGATATTACACAATTTCATGACCATTGTTTATTCCCATGATATTTCATGATTTGTTTCAGCAAAAATAAGACTAAAATGCATATTTTTAATGGATATGGAATCCCCATCTCCTGGTTTCAGCTTCAGGCTGGAGTTCCTGGCCTTTTTTGTTTGTTCAGTTATCCTAGCTAGTGGTTAGCATAGCTAACCATCGATCAGGAATTTGAATTTGCTAATGTTAAGACTCCTAGTGGAATTGTTTTTATAACTAAGTTATTTTGTGGGATAAGTGTTGGTCTAACTCAAGGCATAGTGAAGCACCCAAGCAGGACAGTGGTAGCCAAGTTGTATTCCGTATCAACGTAGTCAACTTTCGAAAGTTTGGGAGTAGCCAATCAAAGCAGCAATAATGATATGCTGTTTAAGTTCTCCACCCCTTTTTCTCTTTAACAGTTTTCAACCCATTTGACCCTTCTGGCCTGACCACTGATCCGAAGAACGTAGTGATAGACGAGTTGGCCCCTGCGTTTCTAATTTCTATACCAATCACAACAGAAGAGAAGCAACAGGTCTTGAAAGTCCAAGTTGAATTGTGGGACTAAATATCACGAAATTATACGTCAATTATTGAATACGAGAATTGGAATGACTAGATTGTCGAATATGTCAGACCGCAGAGGATTGAGTGAGATTTGGCAAGTGTTTCAGCTTGGACCCTCTCTTCCTTCTCACTGGCTCTTTCTTTCTGTCTCTCTCTCTTTTCCTCCTTTCGTCTACAGTCTAGCTTTTCTTTTCTACTCGGCCCTACTCAGCTTCTTTTTCTTTCGCTTTCTCCGCCCCTTTTATGAGTCATTTTGTTTTTTCTTTTCTTTTCAATCTATAAACTATGTATTTTTTTAAGAAAATAAAAATAATATATTTATGTCAAAATAAAACGTGAAAATAAAATTCTCGTAACATTGTTTAGTAAAATTGAAACACGAAACATTGTGCTAACAAGATATTGGAAAGTTATATTTATAAAAAAACAATTACGATACACATGAAATAATACTGATTTATCATTTTTTTTTTACAAAAAATCTTTAATAGTCAAATTTGAATAAATCTTGTAAGGATTTTATTGTTCATAACCAGTATCACTCTACGACCTCCCTCATCCCATCCCATTGACAAACCTTAATAAACATTTCTTAATTTTGTTTGATATGTAAAATAGTTTTTGAGTTTGACCAACCAATGTTGAGTAGTAGTTGTTCATAGCCCATATCACTGTACGCATCTCTCATCCCATCCCATTGTCAAATCCCAATAAACATTTCATAATTCTGCTTAATATGTAAAGTAATTTTCGAGTTTGACCAATCAATGTTCAGTAGCACCCAATCTTGAGGTGACTGAGACCATTGATCAACTACTCCACAAAGGATCTATTGACATAAGCATATGTGGGAGTAAACTATAACCGAAGAATGAATAGTACCTTCAAGGTACCTTTTAACAAGGAAGATCCTTTTGGAAGTAAGTATAAGTATGCCATGGCGGTTAAATATTGCTTCATTGACATTAACATGGACATAAATTTTTCACAAAAAGAAGAGAAAAACTAGAGGACTCCAAATTTGATCTTGTAATAGTTGCCACCTCTTCCATATCAAGAGGCAAGCGAATTTACTTAATTTGAATCTGCACGAAAAATTGATATTTTGTGAACAGCAGCCTTCTTATCTCTCAACTCAAAGAAGCAGACGTCTCCTTCCTTCAAATTATTATCTCTCCAAAATCCATGGCATCCCTTTCTTAACATAAGGGTACAATTGTTCTGCCTTCGGAGTTCAATAAACCACTCTCTTCCATCAGAATCCTCAACTCTGATATGATCTGTAACCCCACTCAGTAGCAAACCCAGCTGGAACAGGCTGCACAAGGAGATGAATGCTGCAAGTAAGGCGTAATTTCTAACATGACATGGAAAGTTTCACAACAAGGTTTATTTATCTAAAGGCTTACCATAGAAGAGGAATTAAAGTGACAGCGCCGCAAGATAATCATGAAACAAGGAGTCATAGGCTTGATCACTTCCACAGCCCTGATTGCCCTCTCTCTATCACGGGATGTTGAAGAAATACTAAAAAACATCCTACTAACATATATTTCAGTTTCTTCATCTTGTATTGACCCCTGCTGATCTTGTTTACCTGCATTTTATGTAGTTACTGATGAAGAAACAAAATATTTTTTAGCTATATAATATAAATATGAATATGAAAGGCTTACCAGATTCAGTTTTTTCATTTGCTTCATTGCCTTTGTGCATCACTTCTAAGCTCTGCGGATTAGCCCTTTGTATAGTTATCTTAAGTTTCTTCCCATCAAACTGTTGCTTGAGGTCTCGAAGTTGAAGAGATAGAACCTGATCATGTATACTCTTAGCATTCTGATTCATCAGGTGACTCTTGCTAGGCAGTAATCTGTGAGATCTGCGTAGTTCTTTTATGTTCGAATTAATTTGCCTTGATTCATTCAAATTATCAAACTCCACCTCTTCGGTCTTACATCTTCTGACTCCAGTCACTTTGGCCTGTTTGACTTCAGAATTCTTGTGTGAAGCAGCAACTCCTTGAGGCTTTCTGACCAAACGCTGCTGAGATGATGCATCCTGCTTTCTGCTAATAGCTTCTCGGTTTGCCTTTTCATCCAAATTCAGAGTTTTGACACCTAAAAGCTCAGATGCATCGACCTCTTCTGTTTCACTATCTTGGTGAATTGAGTGTTTCTCACTCTCACCATCAGTGAGCTCCTCATCATTACTTAGAACATAACTTGGATAGTCAACCTCGCAAGCACTATTATCAAATATAATAACATGGAAAGTGGAATTTTTTTCATATCGAAAGATCACAAAATACCCATAGCGGATTGAATTATACTCAACAAATTCATGCCAACCATCATCAACCATCGTCAACAGATAAGAAGAGCCAGCTCCTGCAAACAACGGAAAGACCATTCAAGTGTTAGATATCATCGAAAATTTTGCACTTTGAACACAGAACAATAGCAGAGTAGATGTTGGTCTATGGAAGTTACTACAATATGATAAAACCTTTATCCTCTTGGAATCTTAGAAAGTTACATAAATCTCTAGGTAAATATACGAAAAAGTTATACTGTCCCAGTCAATAGTTATTGTTATTCTATTTATCAATTCACTGTCATAAGACAAAAATGAAAAATTGCGTTATATTCTCCTACTTGCTTTAACAGAAAAGCTTAAAACATAAATTAAACCAAATCCAATATGAATAAACAGAGCATCAGGAAAGGAAAGATATGTACCTGATACAGTTTAGCTAGTAAAAGAACAATTTACTGGATTATAGTTGGTTCACTGATCCTGCATCTTCAAGAACTCCGAATATGGTAACTTTTAGCGCAATCTCCTCTGTGTTAATCAGCTCAAATACACAAACGTCCCCTTCATCTAAATTATTATCCAAGACAAATTCAGCCCATCCTTTGCAAAACTTCAAATGGCCATCCGCATAGATACACCGAACAGGGCACTTTTTCCCTTGAGATTCCTGAAGTGTGGTAGTGCCATTAAATCCATTCAGATGTTTCCTAGCAAACCAGCGAGGGATATGCTGCAGAAGCAAAAGGAGTGACAACTTCAGTGTACAAGTATTTCAAAGCTCAATCAAAATACTATATTAAAGGATTATTTCATGGGCTTACTAGAAGTATTCTCTTGTACACATAGGATGGTCGCAAGATAATCCTACAGAAAGGATTGTCGGGCTTGAACGTTGCAGCTGCATGAAGTGCACTTTGTTTTTCTTTTGTTGTCACATCTCTCCAACTCCTTGCAGTATTTCTTGGAGAGTTCATGGCTGGCAGCTCTTCTTTCACTTCAACTTCGCCTAACAACTCATGTTCGTCTATATCGTTCAATGAGTTAGGATGAGTAAAGTCAATTAAGAACACCCTATCAAGAAAGTTTTTAAGTTCATGGAGCTTACTAGGTTCAGCTTCTTGTTTTATCTTTTTGGTTATTTGTTATGTTTCATTCAAGAAATACGGTCCACCTTCATCTGCAGTACTTAAAAGCTCAACCCCATTAAACTGAATGCCTTTGTCTGGAGTCAATTGAAATGTTGCTTGTAAAACATGCATATCGTTTTTCGGATGCAGGTTTTTCTGATCAGCCCCACATGTAGAGTTCTTATATTTCTTCCTATCACGATCTAGGCATTCATCGGAATCTTCATCGATCAAAAAGTATGAACTAGAACATTTTGGGCAAGAGCCCATCATCTCAGCAAGATCACCATCTTCTGTGTTTTTCAGATGCTCATCAGGACTCGGTTCTTCTGAATTATTTAGACCATCAGATAGATAGTTTATCTCTGAAGCTGCCATATTATATGCATGAACATTGAAATGTGAATTCCCTCCGTATCTGAAGACTAAGAAATACCCAACGCAGACGGAGTTGTATTCAGGAAATACATTCCAACCGCTGTCAAACCACATCCTTATTTTATCTTTCTTCAATTCCACTAGCCAGTGATGACCACTGGGGTAGCAAGTGTAACAATTGAAGAGAGTTCATCATCATATTTCTTAACAAACTTATGTGGGATCTCTGTGAGTACAAAAACCAAGTCAGAGTCTGTATCAATATAGGATACAACTGGACAAGAAGAGAAAGTTCCCTTGATGCAGAATCTAGGAGAGTCCATATTATTGGTTCAACAGTCAGTTTATTGCTGAAGAAGCAAACACAACATCTTTTCATTGTTGGAATATTACAGCTGAAATACAAAAATTGTCAGGCTAACTTGTCCTATAGCTTATGAAGTAGAATAGTAAAAAAGGTGCCCATATTTGGGAAAAAGATAAAATTTTAGCCATATAATGCTTCTAACTGTCATTGATGATAATTGAATCCATGGGGCATTATAATAATCACAACTTGCAAGCCACTTGCAATACTTAAATAAAATTATTGATGGACAGTACCTAAAGAACAGATTTCTGCAGAAATAGAAAATGTGAAATCCTATGCCATGTAAAGGTCCAAGGCCAAAACATAAAATAAAGAGGAAAGCTACACTCATTATGGACAAAAGGAAAAGCAAATACAATATATTCAAGGCCAAAAGAAATTTAAAAAGATCACTAGGAGTCTAACTAAAAATATGGCAAATTGTACCAGGCCTATTAATGTGTACAACTCAAATCCCACTAGATTTTGATGTATCTGATTGTGGCTTCAGTTGTGGTTGGACCCCACTGGAAACAGTGTAAGTTTGGGAGTTGGAACCGGAAAAGGAAAAAAAAAAAGAAAATCTTATGGCATAAAAAGTAACGTAAAAATTGTTGATCATGTCTTTGTCTGAGTTTGTGATCGTCAAAGAAATCCCAGCTACTCCAAAGAAAATCAATGTCACAGCCAGTGGGTCCAGCTTTGCCTGAGAAGAAACCCTGCATCTTCTACAAGTTAATCGTGTCCTCCATTCTTCAAGACAAGAAGCTAGTTAAGTTCTCTTACTTCCTACCTTTTTATTTTTATTTTTGTTTGGTCTCTGGGAAAGTTTACAACTTTTGGGTTATTTATTTATTTGTTTGCTTTGAGCAAGATTTTGCTGGGTTATGCATGAAAGGTTCTTTTTTTGTTTGGTTGATAAGAAATAAGAGAAGGTTTTTACACCAAAATCAACCCATTTTGGTCTACACATTTCCAAGTTGCAACAATGGCTTGGATCATCATCAAGTCTATCTACTCTGAGACTTTAATTAAAGGGGAAGAGAAAAGTACTTGAAAGTTTAAACGTCGTTTGGTTGCTGGGAAAAGCTGATTCGAAAAGATTAAACTGTTCACATTTCTACTTTACCCCCTCTTTATTGTTTATTCTGTGTGTGTGTATGTGGGGTTGGGCCCTGTTGGATACATGTTTTTTTTTTTTTGGGATATTTCTCTTTTGTGCTTTTTAGTTGGCATAATTTGGTTACATACTTTTTTGCTTGCTTCACTGTCTTGTTTATATCGTATTGATCTCTTCATTGAACCAGTCGGACTCCTAGTGATCTTTTTAAATTTCTTTTGGCCTTGAATATATTGTATGTTTCTTTTTCCTTTTGTCCATAATAAGTGTAGCTTTCCTCAGTATTTTATGTTTTGGCCTTGGACCTTTACATGGCATAGGATTTTACATTTTCTATTGCTGCAGAAATCTGTTCTTTAGGTACTGTCCATCAATAATTTTATTTAAGTTTTGCAAGTGGCTTGCAAGTTGTGATTATTATAATGCCCTATGGATTCAATTATCATCAATGACAGTTAGAAGCATTATATGGCTCACATTATATCTTTTTCTCAAATATGGGCACCTTTTTTACTATTCTACTTCATAAACTAGGACAAGTTAGCCTGACAATTTTGCTTTTCAGCTGCAATATTCCAACAATGAAAACTTTTTGTGTTTGTTTCTTCAGCAATAAAACTGACTGTTGAACCATAATATGGACTTTCCTTGATTCTGCTCAGGGAAACTTCCTCTTCTTTTCTAAGTGTATTCTAGGTTGAAACAGACTTTGACTTGGTTTTTCTACTCACAGAGGATCCCACATAAGTTTGTTAAGAAATATGGTGATGAACTCTCTTCAATTGTTACACTTGCTACCCCCAGTGGTCGGTTCTGGCTAGTGGAATTGATGAAAGATAGAAGAAGGATGTGGTTTGACAGCGGTTGGAATGTATTTCTTGAATACTACTCCATCTGCGTTGGGTATTTCTTGGTCTTCAGATACGAAGGGAATTCACATTTCAATGTTCATGTGTATAATCTGGCAGCTTCAGAGATAAACTATCTATCTAATGGTTTAAATAATTCAGAAGAACCAAGTCCTGATGAGCATGTAAAAAACATAGAAGATGGTGATCTTGCTCAGATTATGGGCTCTTGCCCAAAATGTTCAAGTTCATACTTTTTGACTGATAAAGATTCTGATGAATGCCTAGATCATGATAGGAAGAAACATAAGAACACTACATGTGGGGCTGATCTGAAAAACCTTCATCAGAAAAATGATATGCGTGATTTACAAGCCACATTTCAATTGACTCAAGGCAAAGGCACTCAGCTTAATGTGGTTGAACTTACAAGCCCCGCAGATGAAGGTGGACCGTATTTCTTGAATGAAACACATCGGATAACCAGAAAGATAAAACAAGAAACTGAACCTAGTAAGCTCCACGAACTTAAAAACTTTCTTTATAGGGTGTTCCTAGTTGACTTTATTCGTCCTAACTCATTGAAAGATATAGACGAACAAGAGGAAGAGCTGCCAGCCGTGAACACTCCAAGAAATATTGCCAGGAGATGGAGAGATGTGACGACAGAAGAAAAACAAAGTGCATTTCATGCAGCTGCAACGTTCAAGCCCGACAATCCTTTCTGTAGGATTATCTTGCGACCATCCTATGTGTACAAGGGAATACTCCTTGTAAGCCCATGAAAGAATGCTTTGGTATAATTTTTTGACTGAGCTTTGCAATTCTTGTATCCTAAAGCTGCCACTCCTTTTGTTTCTGCAGCATATCCCTCGATGGTTTGCCAGGAAACATCTGAATGGAGTTAATGGCACTATCACACTTCAGGTATCTGAAGGGAAAAAGTGGCCTGTTCGGTGTATCCATGTGGATGGCCATCTGAAGTTTTGCAAAGGATGGGCTGAATTTGTCTTGGATAATAATTTAGATGAAGGGGATGTTTGTGTATTTGAGCTGATTAGCACACAGGAGATTGTGCTGAAAGTTACCATATTCCGAGTTCTTGAAGATGCAGGACCAGTGAACAAACTATAATCCGGTAATTTGTTCTTTTACTAGCTAAAGTGTATCAGGTACATCTTTCCTTTCCTGATGCTCTGTTTATTCATATTGGATTTACTTTAATTTATGTTGTAAGCTTTTCTGTTAAAGCAAGTAGGAGTATATAATGCAATTTTTTTTTTTGGCTTATGACACAGTGAATTGATAAATAGAATAACAATAACTATTGACTGGGGCAGTATAACGTTTTCATATATTTACCTAGAGATTTAAGTAACTTGCTAAGATTCCAAGAAATAGAAGGAATGAGGATAAAGGTTTTATCATATTGTACGTAACTTGATTTGGCTGCTTTATTGACCAATATCCACTCTGCTATTGTTCCATGTTCAATTTCATAATTTGAAACTAAAAGTTTGAAATTTTCAATGATATCTAACAATTGAATGGTCTTTCCTGTGTTTGCAGGAGCTGGCTCTACTTGTCTGTGTATATCAATGCTTATAGGTGTTTTAATGTGAAAAAAATAAACAAGTGAGAGTTTGATGAGTAGTTACTCTTTTTATGTGTCTTGGGAATGCTGTTTGATGTTTGAATGTGAAGAGAAAAGTGAACTATGTTCAGTTTAAATCCGTGTAGAAAGCTATACTCTTCATGTTAGAAATTTTATGCTGTAAATATTCCATATTTTCCCAGTATACTCTCAAGGCTCCATTTCCTGTTATTTGTCGTGCTCAGCCTTCAGATTGAAAATGTTAACATAATTGAATAAATTCAATAATGCAGCATTAATTATAGTTTTATATATAATCTCTGTAACAATATACAATTTCAAAATATAAGACTTTTTGTTTTGTTACAGAAGATGGCAAGAAAGATTTGAGAATACAGGTTTTTCATTTTTGAATATTTTGGAGAAAAAGAATACGAGTGAAAAGGTTATTAGCAGTTTACGAGATTTATGGTTTTACCCTCTCAAGCTAAGAAGCATTGCTTTAGATGAAATAGGGTATGAACAGTTAAAAAGAAATTTATGTCTTAACTTAAGTATATAAAATAATAATATTAATAGTAATATTATTAAATCAAGATTACAAATTTATTTCCTAATAATTATGGGTTTTATCAAATCTTTCTCTTTCTATCCCTCCTAATTCCCAACCTAATTGCAACTTAATGGCTCATCGAACAAGAAAGAGACCACGTTCAAATCATGCGGTGGATGAATCGTTGCACTTTTTCAAGATAATTCTTCCTCATACAATTGCAGAGAAGAAGCTGGTAATTCTTCCCTTAACTAATGTATTTTCTTTTTAATCCTTTTGCCAATAAGGGTTTTTAGCTAAGTGATAAATAGAAGAAAAGGGTTAAATATACAAAACTGAAAACGATGGGTTTCATCAATTAAGTTTGAAAGTGAACTGAGTTTGAGGATGAAATTGTGGGTTTTGTTTTCGACTTGGGTCGGACGTTGTTGGGTTGTTTTCGGTTTTTTTGGTCGTTAGAAACCAAAACCTTAATCAAGGCGTAACTTGTATATCCTACATAGTTCTGTTGAAATAATCTGGTTTTCAATTGCATACGTTAACAAGATTGTGAAAGACTTGTTCATGACAATAGCTATAATACTTAATTTGGTATCTGCAGAAAATTCCGAACAAGTTTGTTGGGAAATTTGGGCATGAACTTTCCAGTGTTGCTACTTTCGTTCTTCCCAGTGGAAGAAAATGGGAGATAAGGTTAACAAAGGCTGATGACAGAATTTGGCTTGATGATGGTTGGCATGAATTTGTTGAGTATAATTCAATCCGCTGTGGGTATTTTCTGGTCTTTAGATATGGAAAAGATTCCACTTTCCACGTTATTATATTTGATAATAGTGCTTGCGAGGTTGACTATCCAAGTTATGTTCCAAGTAATGATGAGGAGCTCACTGATGGTGAGAGCGAGAAACGCTCAATTCACCAAGATAGTGAAACAGAAGAGGACGATTCACCTGAGCTTTTAGGTGTCAAAGCTCGGAATTTGAATGAAAGGGCAAACCGAGAAGCTATCAGCGGAAAGCAGGATGCATCATCTCAGCAGCATTTGGTCAGAAAGCCTCAAGGAGATGCTGCTTCACACAAGAATTCTGAAGTTAAACAGGACAAAGAAACTAGAGTCAAAAGATGTAAGACCGAAGAGGCGGAGTTTGATAATTTGAATGAATCAAGGCAAATTAATTCGAAGATAAAACAGCTTCGCAAATCTCACAGATTACCGCCTAGCAAATGTCCCCTGATGAATCAGAATGCTACGGGTATACATGATCAGGATCTATCTGTTCAACTTCAAGACCTGAAACAACAGTTTGATGGGAAGAAACTTAAGATAACTATACAAAGAGCTAATCTGCAGAGCTTAGAAGCAATGCACAAAGGTAATGAAGCAAATAAAAAAACTGAATCTGGTAAGCCTTGCATATTCATATTTGTATTATATAGCTAAAAGATATTTTGTTTCTTCATCAGTAATTACATGAAATGCAGGTAAACAAGAGCATGGGTCAATACAAGACGAAGAAATTGAAATATATGTTAGTAGGATGTTTTTTGGTACTTCTTCAACATCCCGTGATAGAGAGAGGGCTATCAGGGCTGTGGAAGTGATCAAGCCTATGAATCCTTGTTTCATGATTGTCTTGCGGCGCAGTAACTTTGATTCCTCTACTATGGTAAGCCTCTAGATAAAAAAACTTTGTGGCGAAAATTTTCATATCCTGTTAGAAATTACGCCTTACTTGCTATATCCATCTCCTTGTGCAGCATGTACCAGCTGGGTTTGATATTGAGTACTTGAGTGGGGTTGCAGATCATATCAGAGTTCAGGATTCTGATGGAAGAGAGTGGCTTATTGAATTCAAAAGGCATAGAAATTTTGGCTTTCTTTTAAGAAAGGGATGCTATAGATTTTGGAGAGAGAATAATTTGAAGGAAGGAGACGTCTGCATCTTTGAGCTGAGAGATAAGAAGGCTGCTGTTCACAAAATATCAATTTTTCGTGCAGATTCAAATTAAATAAATTTACTTGCCTCTTGATCGGACTTTCTATTATGTATCTTGGATTCTGATTGGACTTTCTATTACTAGCAAGGTGTGAAGCATATTATATGGAACTGTTTTTTTATAATAGAAACAGGAATTGGGGGCATACCTTAAATTGCATTCCTCAGTTAATAAGAGAAGAAATGAATAATCTGTTAATAAATAATGAGTCAGAAGAAGAGATAATGCATGCAGCTTTTCAGCCTGGGGTATTGAAGGCACCAAGATCTTATGGCTACAATTACAATGGAACCTCTTTATTCTCAGAGGCATTGTTATCAATGCAATAGAGAGTTTTTTTCAGCATGACTGTATGTTTACGGAGATTAACAGAACCAACGTAGTACTAATACCAAAAACTAAGGATCGTTTGGAGTTGTCTCAGTTTAGGCCTATAAGTTTGTGTAACTTTGTATATAAAATAATATTAAAAATAATGGTAAATAGGTTAAAACCATTTATGGGTGAACTGATTACTGAAAATCAAGGTGCTTTTTTGGAAGGAAAACAGGTACAAGACAATATTCTGGTCGCTAGTGAGAATTTTCATATTTGGGATTGAAGAAAGGGAAAATGTATGGAAATGGCCAAATGAGGTTAAAAATAGACATGAATAAGGCTTATTTACATATTAAACTTATTATCTTCTTTTCTCAAGGGACTTTTTCCTAAATAATAATTATTTTTAAATATTAACCTTATTTACTTAGAAATTTTGTTTTATCATGTATAAATATTTTATTACTATTTTTTAAACAACTTCATAAATTAAAGACAAAATTATGCAATTAGTACCTATACTCAATGAAAATAAATAAATTTAATCCTTATATAATAATTTATGTAAATTGAGTCTTTATATTTTTTCAATTTGTTAATTTTAATCTAACTATGACATCATTAAATTTTTATCATTAAATACGGAAGACATGATATTTTGATCAAGCTGACATAATATTGATGAAGATAATGTGACGATTTTTTGGCCATATGAGCAAGTGCCATGTCAACATAAATTGTTGTCACTCCAATCAATGCCATGTTTGTATAATAAATTCCATGTTAGCATATAGTCAATGCCACATCAGCAAGAAATCCCCTATTATCTTAATCAATATCAGGTTAGCTTGGTCAAAATGTCATGTCAATATATTTAACAACTTTAGGTTTGGACAAAAATCAAAAAAAATAAAAAAGTAAAAAGACTCAATTTATACAAATTATTGTCCAAAGATTAAATTTGAATTTTTTTATAAAATATGAGGCTAATTGTATAATTTGATTTAAATTAAGATGAGCAATATTTTTTGGCCATTAGCAAGTGCCATATCAATATATATTATTGTCACTCCAATCAATGCTATGTTCGTATAATAAATTCCATGTTAGTATATAGTTAATGCCATGTCGGTAAAAAATCGCATATTATCTTAATCCATGCTATGTTAGTTTGGTTAAAATGTCATGTCAACATATTTAATAGTGAAAATTTAACGATGTTAAGTTTGGACAAAAATTTAAAAAAATAAAACAATAGAGACTCAATTTATATAAATTATTATTTAGAGATTAAATTTGAATTTTTTTATAACATATAGAAGCTAATTATACAATTTGACTTAAAATAAGGTGAGCATATAAAATAAAATAACAAAATAAATTAAAAGAACTATAAAACAAGGTGTAGAAAAATGTACCTCCAATGGGCTCCTAAATTTGTCCAAAATTGTTTAGGTCTTGTTGGGCCTAATCAGCTTTGGGTGGAGTCTAGTCGGATTCGACTGAATAAGTCCTTTCCTTATTCCTTTTTTTTTTATTTATCCTGATATGACGTCGTTTAGGCTCCTTACAACCAGGGAAAAAACAACACCGTTTAACCCTTTTGTTGCCCTTTTTCGGCTGAAACGACGTCATGTAGGCTTCTTATTACGAACCTAAAACAACACTGGTTCACCCCATTTTTTTCCTTCCCAAAACGATACCGTTTGACACCTACGATAAATATTTCAAATAACGTTCCCCAGGCCCTTTCTCTCTGCAGCTTAAAGCTTCTCTCTCGACACCCACAAACCCAGATACCGACAACCAAACCCGTCGTCTACCATCGCCTATCATTGTCGATCGTTGCTCAACGACGTTCTTTCCACCCCAAAAATTGCCTTTTGCTTCCTTTAAACCTCCTTTATCCTTTAATTGGGATGGATTTATCAAAAAAACCTCTTACTTTTCCAAATCTAAAGAAAACTAAGTCCCCCTAAAAATATAGATCTAGTCGACCAAAGTTTGCCCCAGTCAACCTTGATTTCTTCCTCTCTCTCTCTCTTATCTTTTCCATCGATTAGTTTGGCCATAAAACTCCATAAAACCTTCAAACCTAAAATGCTTACCCCTATTTTTTTGTGGTCTTGTGATTGTTTGTTGTGGATTTTTCGTGTGGTATCTTGTGTTGCAGTCAGAGGAGGGGTTTTTATCCCTTTCCATTTTTTTTTAGGATTTCTTTCTCCCTTTTTTTTTCTTAATGTTTTTGTTTTTGTTTTATTTTGATTTTGTTTTGCAGTAAATTATTTTTTAAAAAATATTTTCAAGATTGATTCTTATTTAGAAGTTGATAAATTAATTTCAACTGTAAAATATTTTATGACTCAGCGAGGTTAATCACAGAAAATATTTTACATACAAAAACATTTTTATTCTAAATTTATGAGCATGACCTCATGTTGGGCTTGATTTTTTTTAGTTTAAAACCTATTATAAAGTTTTTATAAAAAAAATTTAAAATTAAATTAAAATTGATTGGTAAATTTATTTTTTGTAAGTTTTTTTATAGATAAATTATTTGACACAATAACTTATATAAATTTTATTTTTAATTAAAATTATTATAAATGATATTTAATAAATCAGGTAAAAAATTGAATCAAATAAAAAAATGAGTGCGAAAAAAATATTTGTTGTTACGTTTTAAAAATTGATTTGAAATTTAAGATCTTTGAAACTAAACAAATTGATGTTACATGAAAAGAAAAGAACTCAATTTGGTGTTAATAATGTATCAACTAGGTCAGAAAAACTATCTATTGATTTGACAATTTATTTTCCTATTGAAATCATCATCATTGATTCCATACAAATACAAATCTATCAAAGTCTTGATGTCTTTATCAATAAAGTTCTCCTCTATAAACAAAAAGATTTTAACTTTTATATTTTTTTTTACTTTTTAATTGGTTATTTATTTTGTTAATAAGTGCTACATCATTTATTGGTTACTATTAAGTCAAATGTGGAATTCACTGTTAACAAGTTAGGGATTTTGCAATTCTTGGTGTCAAAGTAATTAAAATTTATTTCAATTTTATTATAATGCAGCATATTGTTATACTTAACAAAAAATTCTTTAAAATTGAGCTGCCACAAACGAGTATAAATATTAACTTTTTAATTTTGATCTAATTTATCTCAATAACTATTGATTTATTTGATTAATTATTTCAATCACAATCAACAAATATTATATAAGAAGTTAATAACAAATAAATATCACATAATTATCATATCAAACGATAAATTGAGAATATTAAATAATAAAAAGAATTTTCAAAGCCAAAAAAAAAAGAATGATAAAAAATAAAATGAAAAACAAAACAGAAAGAAAAAGAAGAAATAATTTCTAAATGCAGTTTTGAATTTTGAATTTTTTTCCTTTTAAATTTTGTAACAATAAAAAAAACTTTAGAAAGATGATTTACAAAAAGTGGAGAGAAGATGGAGATCAATAGGGAGAGAGGGAGGAGGTATTTTTTTAGAGGATTTTTTGAAAAAAAAAAAGATACTTCTAAGAAGCAGGCATGTTTTTTTTAAAAAAAAAAAAAAAAGAGAAAGCTCCTATTTGTAGCTTTTTTTAAGTTTTTTTTAAAAAAATTTATCTTTTAAAAAAAGTTATTTTTTAAGAGCTTTTAACAAAATATTGTTTGACATAGTTTCTATTTTTAAGAAGTAGATGAACTAAAAATAAGTTAGGCTAAATAGGCACTAAGTTTGATGAATATTAATATTTAACTTAAAACATTAAAAAAATAAAAATATTAATGTTTGACTTGAAAAAAAATAATTTAAAATATCAATATTTAAATTATACAACACAATTAAAATTAAAAAATATTTTTTTAATGAAACCATTCAATACAATTAAATTTTTTATTTATAAATGAAATAAATCTTACTAATAATTATAATAAAAAATATTTCAATGATCATTATTTGATGAATACACATTTATGGTAGATTTAAATCTTACTAATAATTATAATAAAAAAATATTTTAATGATCGTTATTTAATGAATACATATTTATAAGTATAAATTTCATATATTTTACAAAATTGATAAATATTTATATTTTTATAGTTATGATAAAATAGTGATAAAATGGAAAATTTTTTGAAAAATAGATTTTATTTTCATTATAGATATGTGGTTAAATACTTTAGGAAATATCATTATTGATTTTATCTATTTTCATTTCTATTCTTAATTTTGATCCTAAATTAATGAAAATCAAATATCAATATTGTTTTGTAATCAATTTCTATTTATTATTTTAACATCTAAATAACTCTACTATAATGGAAAATATTTTTCATAAAATGATCTAAACAATAGAAAATGTTTTCTATAGTTTATTTAAACAATAGAAAACATTAACTTCTTCTGTAAAATATTTTGCATAAAAATTTTCCTCCAACATGTTATTTTTTGGTTACCAAACGGACTCTTAATTGTAAAAAATGGATTCATTTCAATTTGGACCCTAAGCTTATAATTTGTAAGGATGAGCTATTGGTCGGTCATAACTAAAGACCAATGAACTAAATATTTTTAAAAAATCGACTAGAATCGATCAAACTTAAAGGAAGAATAGAATTGACTAAACATCGAATTAGTTCAATCAGTTTGGTTTTGAACCAAAAGAATCAAAATTTTAGCATTTTTATTTTTTTACAAATTACAACATTGAAACTTATAAACTTCATCCATAATTATAAAATATACAAATAATTTAAACATACAAAAAAAATATAACATTTGTCCTTTCACTTACATAATTACATCCTTTCATATAAGCCATGAAATTAACATTCAAAAGTTTTTAACTCTAAAGTCTAATATTTAAGATGCAATAAATCAAAGATAATAAAATTAACATTTACAAAATAAAATCAGCTAACACAAAATAATCAACCATTTCATATATCAACTTAGTAATAGAAAAATATAAATTTTATATAAATTTAAAATATATAAAATATTATTTATAATAATATATATTATTAATTTAGTCTTTTTTGGTTCTGTCCAAAAATTTTAGGATCGAGAACTAACCAAATAAATCAATTAAACTAATAGATCTAATGGACCAATCAAATTTAACCGTTTTACCCAAATTGTATTCAATTCGATTGAATTATTGATTTAGTTCAATATTGCTCACCCTAATAATTTAGTCAATAAGCCCAAAATGGTTCATTAAGCCCATAGCCAACACAATTAATGCTCAAATAAAATTAATCCTAAAAAGCTAAAATTAGACCAATCAAGAATGAATACTTCGAATTATTCTCAAAATTTATAATAAACAATACTAGACAAAATGGAATGTCTGTATGCCTTATTTCAAATAAATTATGTTTAGAATGGAAACTATTGCCCCTAGGGAAAAATGTACAAGCATTGAGGAAAAGATTTGGTGATGGTAGGATGAGTTTAAAGCAAATAAAGCTGTTGATCGGTTGCAAGTCAATCAAAAAGGTGGGTGAGCTTCTCAAATTAGGTAGATATACCTCCATCCTCAAATTAGTCCTGGCCTATATATTCTATGGAAAGACGGGTGCAAAGGGATTCTTTGTGATGAGGAGAGGAAATGTTAGCTATAAGTAAACAGATGCATTGGAGGCGACAAGAGGAAGTTGGAGCAATTTTTGAAATACTAAGTGTTATGATAAGTGAAAAAAAATAAGTGAGTATTTGAGTAATAGTTGAGAATCAGTGAATTATAAACGAGCGATAGAGTAATCAAATTGTCAAAGCAGTAGAGTAAGATCAAGAATAGGTAGAGAATAAACAAGTGATAGAATAATGTTGAGAATAGGAGGGAGAAAGACTAAGTAGAAGAAAGTTAGGATGGTGTTTGGGTTTTGGTTCTGATCTTTTATGGCTGAATTTTATTACTTTCACAGCCAAGCTTGCTTTTTTGGTCTTTTGTTAGGGCTAGCAATTTAGTCTCATGGTTTATGACGCTACCAAGTTTTTTAAGTAGCAAATCCGATTTGGAAATTGTACAGGCACTCTTCTCCCTCTCCTACCTTTTATGTCATGAGAGTCTCTTGCAAATTAACTTGAGACTTGAAATGGCTTGTTGCTGTTGAGGTCAATAAAATATATTTTTCAAAAAAAATGTAATAAGACTTATTATTGAATAAAAGGTAAAAGTAAAAAATGTATGTCAAAAGGTATAAGAGAATAAGATAAAGAGAAAAAAATGTACGTAAAAAGATATAAAAAAATAAGGTAAGAAAAAAAATATTAGTAAAAAGATATAAGAAAATAAAGTAAGGGTAAGAAAGAGAAACACTAGTATTACATAAAAAAGGTTAAAAAAAAGATCTTTTAACTACTTTTATGTTTAAATTAACAAGCCAAACTCTCAAAAATATTTCAAGATGAAAGTAATCTATAAACTCTGCTATTTATTTTCGATTGCTTTCATTATTATCCATGTAAAGTAGTTGTTCCACTTGTTGTAGTTTTCTCATTTTTCTTTGTATAGCATTACACTTGTTGTAAAACAATTCTCAAAGATATAATAAGTTAGTAATCAAAATCAACTTTCTACCATGGGCTACCTGCACCACTAGATAATTGGTCTTAACCTAGGATGCAAAGAGGAGATTGTTTCCTCAAATTAGTGTCCTAAGTATTCAAAGGAAATGGATGTATAGTTGACATAGCTGCATTAATACAAATTTCTGATTCCGGCCCAAAAAACAAAAAATCTAATTCAAAGGTGTTTGCTAGTTTGATTGATAAAATTCCTTAACAATTGTATTAAAAATTTGGGATCAATTACTGGTGAATGATTTTATGATCATGTTTTAAGTTCTTGAAATTTGAGACCGAATCCTTGAGAAGAAAGTGAGAGTTACTATTAAAAGTTAACTGTGGAAAGGGTTAAAGTTAGGTGGATGCCTTTGATATTGAACCAAGACGGAATTGAAGCCTAATACTTACAGATAAGCATTAATAAACATTATCCACTCAATTAATTATGCAAAGTCAGTCAATTTCTTAACGAGCGTAACTTCCAAAAGCTGATAAGTGAAATTTTTGCCCACTTTCATCAAAATGAATTACACTCCTATATTTCCTATTAATTGCATCAGCATCAATGTCTTGGAGACTATAAACCAATCAAGAAAAACTTGGTTGAGTAAACAAATATTCTAAGGCATTCCTTTGATAAAAACTTGGTTAAGGTTTCTGGTTGGATTCAATTTCCCCAAATGCCAATCGGAAAACAGCAAAGACTGCAAGATATCATCTTTATAGAAGAGCCAAATTGAGGTAGAAACTACTTTATAACTTTCAAGCAAGGAGACAAATTAGAAAACAAAAACTAGCCAACGTTTTTCGTTCACTTTAATCTAGGTCGCAGTGCATTTCTGACAAAACTGTGCTTGCTTCCATTCCTCACTGAAGCAGGGAAGCACACTGTTTCACATAAAAGTAGTACTATAAACTTACAAAATTAGGACTCACGAGTTCTTAAACTCGTTCACACTTGTTTTAAACTCAACCAAACAGAAAGGTGGAGATGGTCAAAACGTCATGCCCCGTGCAGTGCATTCCGATGGAATATGCAAATCAAGCTTTCGCATACCCGAAAACAACCCCAAAAATCTTGACGGCCCTCTTGGCTTTAATTTTGAACTGTGCTCCCGAAGCTTGATCTGCCTCCTTGTACAACTTCACTTTATCCCCAACCTGGAGATTCTTGGACTGAACAAACTTGCCCCAACCTGTGGAAAACACTGGTTTCAAATAATTCTTCTTGCGAATGCAGAGACGAAACTGCCAGAGACCCCCGCTCTCATCCTTCACTTGCAAATTCCGAGCATGGGCAGCTTTAAAACGTGGAAAAGATTGAAAGCTTTTCATTGGAATGGATAATCTTTTACGAATATCCGTCTGAGACAGTAATTTAGAGAAGAGCTTCATTCTGGGTGCAGAATGATTAGTTCCTGGCTTCGGGCTATGCAATGAAGCTTGATTTATACGTCATTGAATGACTGAACTTCACTTCCATTTTAAATTGCAAAATCTATTGAGGTTTCTATCCTTCATTTTTTTTCAGTAGTTTAATAATGGACGGCTCTAAGGGACCAGTGACAAGGACCCGACGGCCTATCAATCGTCTATGTTGCCCTTGAAGGTTTGAAAACAGAGGCCATTGCGGGGCCACTGTGGCCCCATCCATGTCTCAAGCTGCTTGCTATGCAAGTTCTTGATTCGGATCCTGCAGGTTGTTTCCGTGTTGGACATTTTGAGGATAATGATCCTAGACTTTTACAACTCCAGCTCGTCCCCCCTTCTTTCCTATAATGGGTATTCACCAGATTTAATAATATTAAAACATTGAAATTTATATTTATTAACGGAGTACCCATTACTTTTATTAATTCTGTACGCTAATTTTCGTTATCGATTTTTCTTAAATAAATAAAATTTTAAAAACTAAATCTTCATTTGAACAAAATAATAAATGGAATCTTACAATGAAAATCTGATAAATGTTTATACTTTCAAGTGATCCAATGTTCAATTTTTACATTAGTATTTTTTGGATGTTGCCATTTCTCATTGTTGTTAGTCAACAGCTTTAAAGTTTTTGGATAAATTCTTTTTATATTTCTTGTAATTTCAACTTTTTCACATGATTCTATAGTTTATTTTTTTAATTAATACCACGTAAATATTTATTTTTCTCAATTCACATTCCATCAATAACTTTTATTCAGACAAGAGATTATTTATTAATTTTGATAAATAAAATTATCAAAACACCCTCAATTCAAGATTAGTCTATCTGTTTATAATTAAAAGTATTTTCATAATATTGTAGTAGATAAAATTAACCATTTAATCTCATGTGAAGATCTCTTCACTGGGAAAAAAATGTTTTCAAATATAACCCATCCATGGAAATTATATGCAGAGAAACAGATTAGTTTAAAATTAAAGCAATCTGCATAAATTCCTTGAATGGCTGAACAAGTTTGACGGCACCAATAAACAAATGAAAGCAAAGTTTGAGAGGGGATACGTAAACCTCCGATTGGTGAAGGGTCAGTTTCAATGGGCCCAGCATCAATCGATCAACTATTGTTTGACCGCCAACAAACCTTTGAGGCTCAACTCATGCTAAAGCATATTTTCTACATTCTTATACAAATTTGTCTCCTTAAGTGCGCACATAAATCTCGACCGTGTGAAAGGCCTGCCTGCTGTTTGCTGACAAATTAAGCCTCTAAACACAAAGAATGTGTGAATGCTGGGGTCTCCTTCTTCTACTGTAAGTATTCTCGTTGTTTATGTATTTTTCTTTCTTGTTACTCTGCATCAAATTTGTTCTGCTTCTTTGGGTGAGGAATAATTTACTCATGATAAAAATCAAATAAGAAAAATTTACACTTTGATCCATCAACAAAAAGGTATGACATTAATCAAGTATTCTCTCTTCTATGAGGATTACATATATCAGGATACAAATAATTTGATAGGGCAAATTAGAAATAGAAAACAATAATCTGGGCAAAAATTGGTATATAATCTAAGATAAACCATATAAGTGTAGTTGCTCAACCTCAATCCAAATATCCTGACCCATTAACCTCATGATTTTTCTTTTAACTTCAATTCTATATGGAACTGCAGCTTCCATGTCTTTATCCTTATAAAAAGCAACCTCATCATCGATTTGGAGGTTTTTTGCATAGACAAATTCAAGCCACCCCTTAGAAAAAACAGGTTTTGCGTAAGTTCCATCTCGGCAAATACATCGGAAAGTCCATAATCCTCCGCTGCTGTCCTTTACTTGCAAATCAGCAAATCGATCTCCATCGAGGAAGGGAAACAAGTGCAAGATATGGGTTGGCACGGACAATCGTTTCTCGATATCAGTTTTAGTAAGTAACTTTGAGAAGAGCTTCATATGTTAACCTGCAGCCAAAGTTCTACAATGTTTACCTTTGAACATTCAGCAATATGTTCTGCACGCTAGCTCTATATATATATAATCAGTTTCAGAGTTTGTTTCCTGGAAAGTTTCTGGTATTGGAATGTTGACTCTTGCGAGATTTTGAGTCTACACTTCTTTCTTTTGATATCTTAGAAACCTTCACTTCCATGCCAATGTATTTACAAAATTCTTGTAGTTGTGAATTTTGTATTTCTCTTTTCTTAACTCATTTTTCTCAAAATTTCCATCTCATTTTCCATGTTTCCAATGGAAAGTTCTAGATTTTAAATCCTGTCTGTTTCTGACTTCTATTCGGTGTTCCACAGGGAAAAAGCGAGGCAAGATTGTGGTAGTTGCTAGATTTATGCAATTAAGTTTTCTCTCAAGGCAAATGTCGAAAATATCTGCCTCCTACTAAAACTTTTCCTTTGAGGTCATAGAATAAGTTAAATTTATACTTTTTTTTTTGTTTGCCTACTAATAATCAAAAATGAGTTATTCCACCAGAAGAGCGTACTAATGCTCAACCATAGCCATTTTACTTGAGTTTGACTCAAGTGGAAATCACAATTATTAGTCTTTTTCAAAAAAATCATTGTTGTTTTGTTGCATTTGATTGAGGTGTTAAAAGATTTAAATTTTAGTATAACACCATGACTAGCTTTTATAGCATGTTTCATTGAGGGAAATGACTATATTCCCCTCTATTTCTAATCCTTTCTTAAAATTTTATTTGGTCCAAAAGAATAGTCATTCAGGGAGAATGGAATAACCATTATCAATCTCTTTGGTAATGACTATTCCTGAAAGAAAAGAATAGACTAAAAACTATTAATAGACATTTTGATAAGGATGAAGTTCTTTACGCTACTATATGAAATAGTGGAAAAGAAATTCATTCTTATTAAAATTTCTTAATTTCTTCTACTTTAATTAAATAGGAAAAATTCTCATATATAAACATATATGTCAGGCAAAGAATGTCTCCTTGCAAAAGTCAAAAGCGTAGATCCATTAATTAGTTGATCAATGCGAAGTATATATAGAAAGTTAATATTTAATAATATATTTTGTATTTTTTCTATTTACTTTTTACAATAAAAAAAATAGTAAAAATATCAATCAAACAAAACCTATTTAAATTCAACTAGACAATAGTGGATCATGCATGAACATGTATTATACATAGTTATGTGTAAATATACATACATATATATATATAAATCAGTAAAAAATCATTAGAAAATCAATAAAAACCTAATTACACCCACATTTGATCATTAAAGAATAATTCTCCCACCAATTGTTTATGATTAATTGAAGTTACAACTCAATATGAAAAAAAAATAATACATATTTTATTTTTAAATATTTATATAGCACTTTATGTAAGAGATTGCTTGCACAATTACTCCACAGCAGCCCAGATATCCTCGCCGAGCAATCTGATTTTCCTTTTCACTTCAATTTTCAACTGAGCGCCCGTACCCTTAGAGTCGTCGTCCATGGATTCCTGGTGAAGAAAAACCATATCACCAACTCTAACATCTCTATCGCAAAGAAATTTGAGCCAACCAACTGATACAACAGATGATTCGATGCCCTCACTTTGCTGAATGAAGCATGGAAAAGACCAACCTTCTCCAATCTTATCAATTACATTGATATAAAAAAAATGACCTTCTTCGAATGGGAGAACACTGAGAGAAGAAGCAGGGACCAGCAAGCTCTTCTCAATGTCGGTATTTGTCAGTAGCTTTGAGATCATTTTCATGCTGCAGGCTAATCAAGGTTTTCCAAGTGCAACTCTGCAATTACAAATCAATTAAAGAAAGTTTTTGAACTATACTTAAGATTTTGCTGCCGCTGCTGATCGATTCTTAACTTGCTCTCCCTTCCAGCAGAAGGTCTATACTTTTATAGCTAAACAAACGCATTAATTTGACTTTTTAACATGCATTTTCTGTGCAGAATCAAGAAAGTTTCAATGGCGGTTCGACGAAAGAGTATACAACATCAGCCAGACTTTCCATTATTTTACTTTTACAACTCTGACAGATTTTAAGTAGTTGGTCAAAGATCATAAGTCCCTATGCTTTTGGCATTTTAGCTTAATGTCCTTATGCTTTTTCCTTGAAACTTAACACTCCCTATCCTTTATACTCCATTCCCTCTTTTTTAGGAATCGAATGAGACCTTTTAATTAAAATATAAATATTAATTATAAAATTTCCTAAAAAAGGTACAAATTGATTTAAAATTTGCCTTACACTTAACAAATTAATTAATCGATATTGCTCACCATCATCCCAATTATAACTCTGACAAGGTCAAGAATACGTATATATGTACCAATAAATTATCATACAACTCTAATTGATACGGGGTATGCCCTTAACTCATATTGCTGAGACATGTTGGCCCAATTATAAAGTTTACACCCTACATCAAAAAATTAAAAAAAAAAGTTTCTACCAAAAGGAAAACAAGAAGAAAAAGGAACCTAAGCAACAACTTGAAAGGTGGCAGATTAGACGCGAGGGGAAGCAAATTTGCCATCTTAAAATTATGTACTTTTACTGAATGTAAAGTACGATTGCTATTACAAAATGAGAATAAAATGAGTAGATAACTGGATGGGATCGAGAAGTAAATGAATGATTTTGGAACCAAAATCAAGCTTTATGATAACATTGTTTAATAGCATGAAAGACATGGGCGGTACCCTTCATAGATCGCCATAATTGTCGTTAATTTCAAGTGGCTCCTTATTAAAAATGCCATAACCCCTCGCATTTACACCATCAGATTACCCCAAATGTCCTGCCCAAACAATCTGATTTTTCTTCTAACTTCAATCTTGAATTTCTTCCAATGAATGTTGTCGTTCGCGTCCGGAGCCTGTCTGACGAAAGTAACTTCGTCGTTTGCTTTGAGGGCTTTTTCCCTGACAAACTGTGGCCAACTTATGGAAACAACAGATCCCATGTCTTCATTGGTCTGAAAGGTAGCCATGAAAGTCCATGCCTCCCGGGTGCGACCAACAACGTCCAAGCAAAACATACGGCCTTCATCAAAAGTGAAAATACCTTCAACAGCAGTGATAGGGAACAACACCAGGCATTTCTCTATCTCGTTCTGAGTCAGTCGCTTTGAAAACCTTTCCTTGGCCTGGTCTGGGTTTTGCATGTTTGCAAAATGTAGTAAACACTGAAATAAGACTTAAACTCCAGATTGATTTTGAGGGCTGTGGTCACTTTCTTAAAGGGAACTATGTCAATAAGATATAATGAAAGCATCCGAACTCACTGGTTTATATATTTGGAGAAAAAATATGTTCTTTCATAAAATAACACTTGGTGAAGAGACACAATTTTCCACTAAACAGCAAACGTAACTTTCCTTAATTAATAAGCAAATACAACTTTTCACTTGATGAATAAAGATAGAAAACTATAATTCTTTTTCAGCAAATATCAAATACTTACTAATTAACACAATGAAATAACTCTTGATAAAAAAGCGTCATATTTATTTCCAAAAGATAAAAAATGTTATATATTATTTCTCGAGAGTCTAAATTTCCAGATGAAGCACGAACATGTGTATACACACACATATAGATATATTAAGAATTAAGAATTAATGAATCATGTATATATTTTGATTAGTACAAAGAATGATTCTCCTACTAATGGTCTACAATCAATTGAAGTTATTGAAAGAAATCATCCATGCTGACTTCTATATGTAAATTTGGTTGCGCGATTACTGATCCACAGCAGCCCAGATATCCTGACCAAGCAATCTGATTTTTCTCTTCACTTCAATTCTGAACTGCGTCCCTGTGCAATTGTCATCCCAGGATATCTGATAAAAAAAAACCGTGTCACCAACTCTAACATCTTTATTGCGAAGAAATTTAAGCCATCCTACGGAAATAACAGATGGCCCTTTGATCTCATCATTCTGCTGAATGAAGCATGGAAAAGTCCAAGCATTGCCAGCAGAATCAACTACATTCATATTAAAAAATTGCCCTTCTTCGAGAGGGAGGGTGTCGAAAGAATGAGTAGGGATCAGCAAGCTCTTCTCTACGTCACTTTTTGTAAGTGGCTTTGAGAACAATGCCATGCTGCAGGTTGTAGATTAAGGGTTTTTCTAAGAGCAACTCTGCAATTAAAGGGAGAAAGTTTATGAACTAATTTTGCTGCTGCTGAAGAATTCTTTAGTTTCTTTCTCTTCAGCTGAAGTTGTATATATAGATATATACAATGCTAGATATGTATCCAAGCGTGTCGGACGCTTTAAATGCAATTTCTGAGCAGAGTCAATGGCGGTTCGAAGAAAGCAGATAAACAGTCCGCGTTTCGGAGAATGCTAAGTCAAAGTCTAGCTTTCTCGGTAAATTGCATATATACCACTATACTTTTTGTATTTTTACATTATGTCCCTTATCTATTTATTTTCTCCAGAACATGTGAATTCTTTAGTCCTTAAATTAGAAAATTAAATAACACTTTCCTTCTATTTATTTAGGGTGATCTGCAAAAATATCAAGTTAAAAGTGGGAAACAATAAAAAGCCGAAAGTTAATTCAATTCAATCGTTTTCTTCTCAATCTTTACATATATTTTTTTATGCTAGAAAAGTGCAGTAAAGTTCATTTAGAATTTGTGTAATACTTAAAAGATTTCCCAATTATTCAGAAAATTTTAAATAAATCTTTATTTCCAAAGACTATTTTAGTAATAAGAAGGATAAAAGGGAGAAGATTAAAGTGACCTGCAATCCTGATAAAGTGGTTGCCCTAAGTTTAATATGGATAGAATAACAAGGGGTTCTCTGGGAGAGATCGAAATTAGAGGAATTTTGCGTGATGAGAATGGATCCATTAAGATCATCTTCTCAGAGTCCGTGGAGATAGGAGATTCAAACCTAGCTGAAATATACTTGCAGTGAGATAAGCTTTGTTAATCTTTGTTGCTTCTATATGGACGAGGTCTCACTTTCTCGTTGAAAGCAATAGCTCGAATGTGGTTAAATGGCAGGCACACCCTCCATCAACACCATGGGGAGTGGGAAATATAATCTTGCATATACAGAATTTAAGATCCCAAGTTTGCAATTGGCAAAATTATCCACACACCTAGAAAGGCAAATGAGTTGGCGGATAGTTTAGCAAAGGCCGGGGTTCAAAGGGAACATGATCTATTGACTGTATTGAGCTAGGTGATGCCCAAGAGCAGCTTAATGTGTGGGGAAATCATGGTGAGACTCCCCCTGGTTGTGCTGTTTCTGTGATGATTATGAATTATGCTGGCAGTAACTATTTACATGGAGTAATGCGGAGAACGTGTATCTGTCCAAGTGTTGATGGAATCTGGGTGAGTTTGATTTTTGTGGCTGCTACGTTTTTAACCTGCTCAGATAAGGACCCTTTGTTCTTTTGGTTGTTCTGGTTTGATTAATGCTGATGTTTAATATGCAATTCAGGGGTGAGGTTCTCTGATGCTGTTTAAATTTGGATGGAATGAATGCAGGTAGTGGCTCTGCTTCCTCAAGCAGTCTCGAGGCAGGAAGTGTTTGTGAATGGGTCTGGCTCAATAGATTTTGTAATGTGTTAGGTTGCTCAATTGTTTTGAATACATATCCTTGAGATAATATTACGAGGATTTTCTCCATGGATGCATATAGTGACCGATTCTAGATTGCATATAAGTGGTGAGTAATCATACAAGGTCATAAATAGGGTCAATGAGTCGATTCTGAACAAAAAATTAATATTTTTAAAATAAAATTAAATTATAATATAAACTTTTATTAATAATTTAAATATAAATTTTTAAATTCATCAATATAAATAGATATAATATAAAAAAAATAATTTTAGATTTTCACATTAGACCTCATGAGTTATGTTCGATGTGTTTTTATGTTTTCAAATTCATTTATAATTAAATTTGTATCAGTGATCCTGACCATTTGTTTGTTAATGTAAAGAATAAGTGAGCTAACAAAAAAAAATTTTTCTTAATATTTTATCTTATTACACAATCTTATCTTTACAATTTTTTTAACTGAAAACTTTCTATAATTGCTATAAAAATTAAAAAAATAAGTTAGACTAGTCGATCTAAAAATGATGTACAATTGATTTTTCTATATTTAACACTAACTGACATAGCTTTAAGAGAGTTGAATCACTTTGCAAACGTGTATCTTAATTAATATCGAAGAGTAACTAGATGAGATCGAGGAGTAATTAAATATTTTGGAACCATAATCAGGCTTTATTCTAGCATTGGTTGATAACATCAAAGACAGGACCAGTGCCCTTTATACAGCACCGTATTTACTGTCATTTCAAGTCGCTCCTTATGAAAAATGGCATAACCCGTCGCATTTACACCATCACCTCACCCCAAATGTCCTGCCCAAACAGTCTAATTTTTCTCCTAACTTGGATCTTGAATTTCATCTGAGGAACTTTGCCGTTATCGTCCAGGGCCTGTCTGACGAAAATAACTTCATCGTTTTCTCTGAGGGCATATTCCCTGACAAATTCTGGGCAGCTTATGGAAAAAACAGATCCCCAGGCTTCATTGGTCTGCAACGAAGCCAGCAAAGTCCATGCCTTCCCTCTGCGACCAACAACGTCCAAGCAAAACAGACGGTCTTTATCGAAAGTAAACATACCTGCAACAGCAGTGATATGGAACAATAACAGGCATTTGTCTACATCGTTTTGGGTCAGTCGCTTTGAGAACCTTGCCCTGGCCTGGTCTGGGTTATGCATGTTTGCAAAATGCAGTAAAATCTGAAATAAGACTAAGATTGATAATTAGGGCTTTGATCACTTTCTTGAAAGTAATTATACCAAAAGGATATAATGAAGCTTCCAATCTTACTATTTTATATACTTGGCGAAAAAATATGTTTTTTCATATAATAACACATGGTGAAGGTCAGAAGGTCAGATGCAACTTTCAGCAGACAACAAACATAATTTTCCTTAATTAGTCAACGAATACAATTTTTCTCTTGATGAGCAAAGAAGACAAACGAAAAAATTCTGATTAAAAAGAGCAAGGTTATTGAATTTCAAAGGATAAAAAATGTTATTTATTTATTCCTCTTAAGTATAAATTTCCATTTATCATAGAATTTATATATAGTAGTACTGATTATGAAAAGAAAAGAAAAGGAAACAACATAAATTCTCATGTATGTACATGATGTTCTCAAATGCAAGGAGCATATCCAAAGGAACTGGACATTTCTCTAGCAACCTTTCTTTTTATATATAAAAGTTAAAAAAAGAAATGATATAATGTTCTTCAGCATCCCTAGTTTCTAATTATGATAACAACAATTCACTAGATTTAATTTTAGTTCTCTGACCCCATTTCATGAGTGCGAAAAAACAATTGCATGGGGGGGCCAATAGGGGACAAGGGATTTCTTTTCCGTACATAAATAATAAAATTAACGAAAAACAATCAAATTATTAAAAAGAAATAAATTTATTAGAGACAAAATGAAAGCATAAAGTACAAACTAATAGGAACAAAACCACAACCAAGTTTAATTATATAACATTTGTTTACTTGAGAGACATGGTCCGTCCTATATTTATTCTTCTTCGTCGGAGTGGCTCCTTACTAAAATGGCAAAAGCTTTTCGCAATTATATGAGAAATGACTCCAAATATCCTTGCCAAACAATGTAATCTTTCTTTTCAGTTCCATAGTTAACTGCATCAATGTTTCTTTCCAACTCGAAAATTCTGCTAGCAGAATAACCTCGTCATTAGGTCGGATGCCTCTGAGACGAACAAACTCGAACCAGTGGATGGCAAGAACTGATTCCGTCTCTTCATTTTTCTTGATGCAACAAGGAAACGTCCAAGCGCCCCCGAGGTTGTGACGAGCGTGCATGTAAAACAAATCCCCTTCTTCTACATTGAAGATACGAGGAACACGGAATAATAAGCTTTGCTCCACGTCGTTTCTAGTAAGATGCTTTGAGATAGTTACCTTGGTTGTGTTTTTTTTATGTTGCATCTTGATGCCTGTGGTTGTAGACTCTCTTAAAGGCGATTACAACTTTAAGATAAACCAAACCCTGAAAATGTTAGAAGTCGGATAACTCTTTATATAGTTTGTGAAACAATATATCATTTCATAAGAAAAATTTGGTGAATAAATGCAGTATTTCCCTAATGAATAAAAGTAACTCATCACTTATTTAGAGAGCAAACATAATTTTTCGCATAGCTATTAAGCTTAATTTTTTGGGTTTCTCTATAATTAAACAGTTGCATTAATTTAATTTGATTGTCTGAAACCAAATTTTATTGTCATCAAGTACACATCAAGCACTAATTAGTCCACCAAAAAATTATTTCAAAGGACTTCTTCCCTCCGAATGTGAGGAAAAAGATGGAACACCATTCTAAACTACCAACAAAATATAATAACTCTGATAAATGAAGTTGTAATGCCAACACAACTCTTTGTGGTAATACTAGGGTAAGATTTAAATTAAAGGTGGTTTCACGAAAGACAACAGTCAATCATATAAATAATGATATTCATATATTATAGTCAATTATATATAATACTATTTCATTATGATGAAACAGTTTCGAATTCTCTTTATTATCTCAAAAAAAAAAAAATTTTTGTCATCCCTTTTCTTCCGTTATCTTTTATAGAGATAACGTAATTATAATTAGCATCATCCATGTTCAACATATATATAATATTCCAAGTACTATCAATATTTCATATAAATTAATATTTCATTATATATATAATATGTTCAATGGAATTTGCACAGTAATTGTTGAAGAAAGAGGGAAAAGTTGTTGAGAATGATATATGCAACTTTTAGATACTGATAAGATTGCAAATTCTAAAATCAATGACAATTCATCAAAATCTCACAAACTAGACTCATTAGTAGTTGCTTAATGGCTTAAAGTTTGTATGGTCACTGGGTTTGCAATGCAATCACGTTGGTTAATTTGCCAAAGGATACAAAAAATATCTCAGTTTATTAACAAAGACTTTCACTTCACGAGAAATCAAATTAAGGGTTGTTGGAGAGAGAGAGAGAGTAAAGAACACGATATATTGCAAAGAGATCAGCCATCGATCCCATCCTAACAGCAGTCAGGGGACTTCAGCCCAATATCTTGGCTGAATAATCTGATTTTTCTCTTCTCTTCTCTTCAATTTTGAGAAGAACTTTGTTATCCGTATCTATCTACTAGTGAAAAATGACCTTATCGTTGGGTTTAGGATTTTTGCTTCGAACAAATTTAACTGGAGCTTGCAATGATTCTGAGTATCCAATGGGCCTTTTCCCCATAGGGCATATGTTGCCTGCCAAAATTGAGAAACACCCTCATCCTTCTAGGCCAGTTCCCAAAATATGCCAAGGCGGATATGGCCTAGCCCGCAATCTCTCTCTCTCTTTTTCCCCAGGCAATTAATAACCTCATTCGTTGATCATTATTGTTAAAATTTCCTCAAAGGGGCTCACCTTGATTTCATGTTAATCATGTCTGCTGATGCGTGTATATATTATGTATTGACCGAATGGATTATGAAACCATTGCATTGTAGTTCCACACATGCGATGCTGATGCTTGTTATTATCCACTGAGATGAACCATCCATTGAGCCAATCCCATTTTTTATCCTTTAATAAGTTGAAGAGGGCATCATCAGCGAAGTAGATAAAAGTGCATTAGGAGCATGACCCTTCACCGGTAATCCAGAATGACCATCCATTAAAAAAATGTTCCCTTAGTGTTATAGCTTAGTCAGAGGTTGCCACCACACTCTTCTCTAACCAATGGATGTGTTCGTTTTCTAACTTCTCCCTTACACCTTTTGCTTGATTGGATGATACACTCCTCCATATTCAGGTCAGTTTGCTGGTCTAGAATTTCCTTCATATTCTTGACAGCTTGTGCATAGGATATCTTAGTACTTTGGGAAGGAATCTGCTTTCTCTCTACCCCTTTTTCTATTCTTTCTGCAGGTTGGCCAGTTTGATGGAGATTTGTATCTAACGAATATGAATATTCTTCCATGCCTGGATCTTCTTTGAGCTTTATAAACATCAACCACATCGCCAAATTGTTGAAATATTCTTCTTAACCATCGCCAGTGCACCGTAATCGGTACATTGTTAACGAAAGCAGTTGTAATCTGTTTTCTACCCTTCATAGCTGATATTCTCTGTCTGCTTAAAATAGGAGAACACTGCGCCCGCATGAACACGCAAGTGTACATGTATACATATTTGCATAATTATTTACATAGATATACATATATAAATGAATAAAACATCATTAACAAATCAATTAAAAACAAATTACACCCAAATTTGATCATTGCAAAGAATATTTCTCCCACTAATGGTCAATGATTAATTGAAATTACAAACCCATATGAAAAGAAAAATCATTCGTATTCTATTTTTCATATTCATAGCACTTTTGATAGAGTTTGCTTGCACAATTACTCCACAGCAGCCCAGATATCCTCGCCGAGCAATCTGATTTTTCTCTTCTGACATCTCTGTCGCAAAGAAATTTAAGCCAACCAACGAAAACAACAGATGATTCGATGCCCACACTTTGCTGAATTAAGCATGGAAAAGTCCAAGCTTTTCCAGTCTTATCAATTACATTGATATGAAACAAATGACCTTCGAAAGGGAGGATATCCAAAGCAGAAGTAGGGATCACCAAGCTCTTCTCGACGTCGGTTTTTGTCAGCAGCTTTGAGAACATTTATGGCTAAACAAGCGCGTTAATTTGACTCTTTAATATGCATTTTCTATGCAGAATGAAGAAAGTTTCAATGGCGATTCCACGAAAGAGAATACCATATCAGACAGACCACCATATACAACCAGCTAATTAGTTAATGTTCAAGGTCAACGCACGTACATCCCTGTGCTTCTGGTATTTCCAGCGTAATGTCCTATAGTCGCATAAACCAAAAAGTGAACATAAAGAATATGCGTAATAAGTTGCCTTAATCAATTATTTTTTTTTCTCTAAAGACATCAATTTTATAGACAATTCACAAATTAATCGATATAATGCTCACATCATCCCAATTATATATAACACTAAAAACAAATTAATTTTCAGTTTTTTCTCTAAAGACATCAATTTTATAAACAACTAACAAATTAATTGATATAATGCTCACATCACCCCAATTATATATAACACTAAAAAGCAATTATTTTTCAGTTTTCTCTCAAAAGGCTAAATAAGCTTATCACGAGACTCCCCTGGTTGTCTTATTGACTAGACTCCATTTCACAGCCAGTAGCCTCAACCGTATTTTTATTGACTTTGCCTTTGCAATTTGGAACACACTTTGCCCAATTTGATGATACTAGAGTATGTAACCTACAGTACATTCTAAGTTCTAAGACACAAGGAACTAGGACTGTTGATGCTTATTTCATAGAATTAAAATGGATCTAGGTGGAAATAAGAAGTTACATATTGCTTTTTCATTGTTATTGTGGAAATTGCAATGAATATTGCTTCAAGATATTTTCTGACCAACACCAGAAAGATATGGTATTTAGGTTTCTTAATGGTTTAAGTGGTTCATTCTCTACTCTCATATCACAGATTATGCCTATTGATCCCATACCTTCTCTTGACAAAGTTTATAGTATGATTTTGAGAGAAGAGGCACAGAGAAATCTCTTTCTTCAGCCTCAACCCTTCCTTGAGTCAATAGCCATTAGTAGCTATAATTGACAACAAAAAAGAGCCAAGGAAGGATCTGTCTTACACTCGTTGTGGTAAGAAAGGACACATGAAGGAGAATTGCCACAGAATCGTTAAGTTCCTTGAAAATTTTAAATTTACAAAAAAAAAAAAATGAAAAATGGGACCGTTGTGGCTAACAATGTATCAGCAGGAATTGAAACACAAGCAAATGAAGTTTCTATTGGACATGAGGGTGAGATGAGGAGTAACAGTTCCATGTCTCAAATGTCTTTGATTAAGCAACAAGTTAGCACTGATGGTAAAAGCTATTCACCAAACACATAGCAATCCAAACACTCACTTATCAACTATGCTTTTACGTTATTGTCTATAACCAGTGTTACATTAATACATACAATAACTTACCATCTGATCTTGGACATGTTAATACTATTATGACAAAACCAAGTCATTCGATAATGTACTCTGGAACACCATACCATTTAACTTATTCACTAGACAAAATCACCATAGCCAAACCAGTAGAAAACTACTATGTTCACCTACCAAATAATAGGAAAGCAATAGTATCTCATATAGGTTAGGTCAAAGCAACCTCATCATTGGCCCTACATAATGTGTTATGTGTCCCAAGCTTTAAGCTTTATGTCAATAGAATAACTAACCCCTTTTAATAAAACTTCTAAACTATATTCACTGACTTATACTATATTGTTTAGGACATACCTACTTGGATAGTAATTGAGGTTGCTAGGGCATCTTTAGGGTTATATCTCATGCAAGATAGCAATGTGATTAAAGCATAAAACTTTTGATCTATGGCGCTTTAGGTTATCCATGCACCAAATGAAAGAATCAATGTAATTCAAAAGTGTTATCCAAATGTTTCTTGTTTATCTTTCCTTACTCATGTTCAATCTTCAATTATTCCCTTTCAAATAATACATATTGATGAAACCCCAACCTTGTTGGAACAAAGGTTTTTCCTAACCATTGTAGATGACTACTCTCAATTTACCTATATTTTCTTAAAGAGAAACATAAGGTCAAACAATGGAAATGAGTTTAGACTTACTATCTTGTGTGGACAAACCCCAACAAACTAGGGTGCTGGAGAAAAAGCACCAACATATTCTATTGGTTGCAAAAGGCCTTATGCATCAATCAAGTGTCCCTACTCATTTTTTGGAGATGCCGCCCTCACTACTATCCATATCATCAATAAGATACCAACCAAAGTACTACACAATAAATCACCATATGAGTTGTTGTACAATAAACCACCAGTATATGATTGCCTTAGGGTCTTCAGCTGTTTATGCTTTGCATCTACCTTATCAACACATAGGGAAAAGTTAGACAAGAAGGCAAGTAAATATTTTTAGGCTATCCAAACCATGTCAATGGATATAAAAGTATATGATTTGGATGCACAAAAGGTTTTGGTATGCAAATATATTGTTTTTGAACTTGTATTCCCATTCGATGAATCAGAAAACAAATAGTAAACTCAAGCATTTCATTGAGCACCTGATATACTAGATACATATACTGATGAATATGACTCATATATGCCACTTCAGCCTTACCAAGACCATTTACCACTTAATTCCACTAACATTATGCCTGTTGCTACTAATAGTGACAATGCCAAAACAAGTCATTCACAACGATTAGAGTTACCAATTAGGAAAAGTACCAACCAAAAACATACCTCTAAATATCTAAATGCCTACTACACTGACTTACCTAATCAAACTAGCACCATTACATCATGTCCTATCACAAACAACTTGTCTACAAACTATCTTGCAGCTGCACATAAAGCGTTGACCATTGCATTATCTCATATCCATGAACCAAGCTCTTATCATCAAGCTGTAAA
>NW_018397261.1:5982648-5982790 GCF_002168275.2 Theobroma umbraticum
ATTAGATGTCAACAATGCATTCCTTAATGGTGATCTTGATAAAAAGGTTTATAAGGAGATACCACAAGGCCATTCTATTCAGGAGGATTGCACTAAAGAAACCAAAGTTAGACAAAAAGGCAAGTAAATATTTTTAGGCTAT
>NW_018397261.1:5982953-5983240 GCF_002168275.2 Theobroma umbraticum
ACTCATATATGCCACTTCAGCCTTACCAGGACCATTTACCACTTAACTCACATCCATTTGAACCTTCCTCATCTCCAAAAAACCATTCGACAAAAAATGCAAACCAATTTAATGACAATTCACCTTCCACTAACATTATGCAAGTCATTCACAATGATTAGAGTTATCAATTAGGAAAAGTGCCAAGCAAAAACATACTTCTAAATATCTAAATGCCTACTACACTGACTTGCCTAATCAAATCCATGAACCAAGCTCTTATTATCAAGCTGTAAAACATTTGCATT
>NW_018397261.1:5983250-5983601 GCF_002168275.2 Theobroma umbraticum
TATGAATCTTGAACTTAAAGCTTTACAACACAACGACACTTGAAGCATAGTTCCTCTACCATCACAGTCACAAACTATCGGAGTTTTTTTTTTTTTTGCTTTAGCAATAGCACATAATTGGTTTTATCTCAATTAGATGTCAACAATGCATTCCTTAATGGTGATCTTGATAAAGAGATTTATAAGGAGATACCACAAGGCCATTCTATTCAAGGGGATTGTACTAAAGAAACCAAAGTTAAACAAGAAGGCAAGTAAATATGTTTAGGCTATCCAAACCATGTCAATGGATATAAAGGTATATGATTTGGATACACAAAAGGTTTTGGTATGCAAATATATTGTTTTTGA
>NW_018397261.1:5983630-5984857 GCF_002168275.2 Theobroma umbraticum
ACAAATAGTAAACTCAAGCATTTCATTGAGCACCTGATATACTAGATACATATATTGATGAATATGACTCATATATGCCATTTCAGCCTTACCAAGACCATTTACCACTTAACTCTCATCCATTTGAACCTTCCTCATCTCCGAAAAACCATTCGACAACAAATGCAAACCAATTTAATGACAATTTACCTTCCACTAACATTATGCTTGTTGCTACTAATAGTGACAATGCCAAAACAAGTCATTCACAACGATTAGAGTTATCAATTAGGAAAAGTACCAACCAAAAACATACCTCTAAATATCTAAATGACTGACACTTGAAGTATAGTTCCTCTACGACCACAGTAACATGCCATTGGATGCAAATAGATATATAAGGTTAAATTTAGGGTAAATGGGGAAATAAAAAGATACAAGGCAAGATTGGTCGCCAAAGGATACAACTAAGTTATAGGTTTTGATATCAAGAGACTTTCAGTGCTTGAGCAAAGAAAACAACTATCGGAGTTTTTTTTTTTTTTTTGCTTTAGCAATAGCACATAATTGGTTTTTATCTCAATTAGATGTCAACAATGCATTCCTTAATGGTGATCTTGATAAAGAGGTTTATAAGGAGATACCACAAGGCCATTCTATTCAGGGGGATTGTACTGAAGAAACCAAATTTAGACAAGAAGGCAAGTAAATATATTTAGGCTATCCAAACCATGTCAATGGATATAAGGGTATATGATTTGGATACACAAAAGGTTTTGGTATGCAAATATATTGTTTTTGAACTTGTATTCCCATTCGATGAATCAGAAAACAAATAGTAAACTCAAGCATTTCATTGAGCTTCAGCCTTACCAAGACCATTTACCACTTAACTCTCATCCATTTGAACCTTCCTCATCTCCAAAAAACCATTCGACAACAAATGCAAACCAATTTAATGACAATTTACCTTCCACTAACATTATGCTTGTTGCTACTAATAGTGACAATGCCAAAACAAGTCATTCACAACGATTAGAGTTATCAATTAGGAAAAGTACGAAGCAAAAACATACCTCTAAATATCTAAATGCCTGACACTTGAAATATAGTTCCTCTACGATCACAGTCACATGCCATTGGATGCAAATGAATATATAAAGTTAAATTTAGGGTAAATGGGGAAATAGAAATATACAAGGCAAGATTGGTTGCCAAAGGATACAACTAAGTTATAGGTTTTGATAT
>NW_018397261.1:5984957-5998393 GCF_002168275.2 Theobroma umbraticum
CCTCATCTCCAAAAAACCATTCGACAACAAATGCAAACCAATTTAATGACAATTCACCTTCCACTAACATTATGCATGTTGCTACTAATAGTGACAATGCCAAAACAAGTCATTCACAACGATTAGAGTTACCAATTAGGAAAAGTACCAAGCAAAAACATACCTGCAGCTGCACATAAAGCGTTCACCATTGCATTATCTCATATCCATGAACCAAGCTCTTATCATCAAGATGTAAAACATTTGCATTGGAGAGAAGTTATGAATCTTGAGCTTAAAGCTTTACAAAACAACGACACTTGAAGCATAGTTCCTCTACCATCACAATCACATGCCATTGGATGCAAATGGATATATAAGGTTAAATTTAGGGTAAATGGGGAAATAGAAAGATACAAGGCAAGATTGGTTGCCAAAGGATACAACTAAGTTATAGGTTTTGATATCAAGAGACTTTCAATGCTTGAGCAAAGAAATCAACTATCGGGGTTTTTTTTTTTTTGCTTTAGCAATAGCACATAATTGGTTTTTATCTCAATTAGATGTCAACAATGCATTCCTTAATGGTGATCTTGATAAGGAGGCTTATAAGGAGATACAACAAGGCCATTCTATTCAGGGGGATTGTACTAAAGAAACCAAAGGTTCAAGGCTGGTATGCCAGTGACATAAATCCCTATATGGCTTACAGCAAGCCTTAAGATAGTGGAACATTAAGTTCACCTACCTACTTTTACAGTTTGGGTTCAGTCAATCAATAGCAGACTATTCATTGTTCACAATGAAACTATCAAGTGGAGATTTTGTAGCTCTACTAGTGTATGTAGATGACATCCTAATTAGAAGTACATCTACCCAAGCAGCAGCAAAAGGGTAAAGAGTTTCTAAGCTCTCATTTTAAGCTTAAGGACCTTGGAGAAGTGAGATATTTCCTTAGACTTGAAATTCTGAAAATACCAAAAAGAATCAGTATAAGCTAAAGAAAATATACATTAGACCTCTTTAAAGAACATGGAATGTTGGATTAGTACTCCAATTGACTATAACCAAAAGCTGCAAAAGGCACAGGACGAAGAAATACTGCAAAATCCTACTGATTACAAACATTAATAGGTAAATTACTTTACCTGATTTTCAGCAAGCTTGATATCTCTTCTGTAGTTCAAGTGCTTTCACAACACATGGATGAGCCCGGCCAAACACATTTTCTGGCAACTCACAGATTGTTGAAGTACCATAAGAATGCACTTGGATAGAGAATCTCAATGATATCAAACACAAATCTTCAAATTTCTGCATATTCAGATAGTGACTGAGCAGGATGCCTTCACAGCCGAAGATCAATCACAAGATACAATATATTCTTGGGAGTATCCCTTGTTAGTTGGAAATCAAAGGAACAAACCGTTGTGGTTAGGAGTTCAATTGAAGCAGAATACTGTTCCATAGCTTCCACATGCTGTGAATTGTTCTGTTTGAAGCATTTGTCGACTCATTTTGAGGTAAATCATGATTAAGCAATTATGCCATACTGAGATAGCTAATCTACCATTCACATCAGCAAAAATCCTATATTCTATGAGAGAACTAAACACATAGAAATAGACTGTCATTTCATTAAAGAGAAAATATTAGCAGGAACCATTAAACCTATCTATATAGCAACAAACTTGCAAGTGGCAGTTATATTTACCAAAGCTTTGCAGCCGAAGCAATTCTACAAGTTGCTGAGTAAGATTAGTGTTCATAATCTTCACGCCTCCTTTTGAGGGGGAGTGTTAAACAAAAGACTCAGACCAAGCTTGAAGGAATGAAAGAGTAGAAGCAAGGCACCAGGTGTTAAACACACCGTTTCACTTAAAGGACAGAAAGACAAAGCACACTGTTTTGATTAGGTTAATTTGAAAGTTATTTCTTTTTGGTTTTAAATCTTTTCTGACATTCATCAAAAATTCCTGCGCCGCTGTTGTATTCTTCTTTCATCTTCATCATTTACCTTTTTGTCGCACCTTGTTTCATATCTCAATAACTTCCTGATGCATTTCAATGTGCCAATAAATAATATTTTATCATAAAACTCTATTTTAAATGAGTGCTAATAAAGACGGTGGAGACTATTTTGAGTCGATATGCTTTGGATGTACAGATATGAAGGCCTAAAATCTTCCTCTGTATTGTGTGTGAACGTTCTTTATCACCCTCTTCAATGAAATTGCACCTTTTAGAAAACTAAACAAACAACATGAGAATAAAATGAGTAAATAACTAGATGAGATCGAGGAGTAATTTAATATTTTGGAACCATAATCAGGCTTTATTGCAACTTTATTTGATATCATGAAAGACATGGGCGGTACCCTTTATAGAGCACCGTAGTTACACCATGACCTCAACCCAAATGTCCTGCCCAAACAATATGATTTTTCTCCTAATTTCGATCTTGAAGTTCATCCAAGAATCATGGTCGTTGTCTTTCAGGGGCTGTCTGACGAAAGTAACTTCGTCGTTTGCTTTGAGGCCGTATTCCCTGGCAAACTGTGGGCACCTTATGGCAAAAACAGATGCCATGTCTTCATCATTGGTCTCAAACGAAGCCAGAAAAGTCCATGCCTTACCGCTGCGACCAACAACGTCCAAGCAAAACAGACGGTGTTTTTCGAAAGCAAACATACCTACAACAGCAGTGAAAGGGAACATGAACACGCATTTCGCTACCTCGTTCTGGGTCAGTCGCTTGGAGAACCTTTCCATGGCCTGGCCTGGGTTCTGCATGTTTGCAAAATGCAGTAAATACTGAAACAAGACTAAACACTCCAGATTGATTTTGAGGGCTGTGATCTCTTTCTTGAAAGAAATTATGCCAACAGGATATAATGAAGTTTCCAAGCTCTCTAGTTTATATATTTGGTGCAAAAATTTGTTTTTTCTCATATAACAACACTTGGTGAAGGTCAGATTCAACTTTCGCCAACCAACTTTCCTTAATTAGTCATCAAATACGACTTTTCACGTGATGAATAAAGAAGATAAATGAAATAATTCTGACAAAAAAGAGTAAGGTTATGGAATTTCCTTTTATTATAGAATATATACAGTCTGGTGCTGATTATGAAATGAAAAGAAAAGGGAAGAACATAAATTCCCGAGTATATCCATGACGTTTGTCAAAGTCAAAGTGCATATCCAAAGGAACTGGACATTTCTCTAGCAACCCTTCTCTTTGTATGTAAGAGTTTAAAAAAGAAACGATGCAATACATGTTCATCATCCTCCCAAATTCCTAATAATGATAACAAGAATTTACTATATTTAATTTTAGTTCTCTAACTCTATTTCACGTGTACGTAGAAATCTTTTAACGGTTAAAACTAACTCAATCAATACAACCGAATATTTAACTCATTGATTGATGCATGATATTTTACTTAAAAAACAAAATTTAAATCCCTCTTCAATAAATTCAAAAAAAAAATTTAATCAATTATTATAAGATAATATTTAAATAAAAATTGAAATTTACGTACGTAGATAAATAATAAAATTGACAAGAAGCAATCAAATCTTTGAAAAGAAATAGATTTATTGAAGATAAAATGAAAACATAAAGTACAAACTAATAGGAAGAAAACCACAACCAAGTTTGAATTATATGACAATTGTTTTACTTGAGAGTTGACATGGTCGGTCCTATATTTATTCTTCTTCCGAGTGGCTCTTACTAAAATGGCACAAGCTTTTCGCAATTACATCAGAAATGATTCCATATATTCTTGTCAAACAATGTAATCTTTCTTTTCAGTTTCATAGTTAACTGCATTTGTGTTTTTCCGTCGTTCGAGAATTCTCCCACCACAGAAACCTCGTCATTAGGTCGGAGGCCTTTTAGGCAAACGAACTCTACCCAATGGATGGCAAGAACTGATCCCATCTCTTCATTTGTCTTGATGCAACAAGGAAATTTCCAAGTGCCTCCGAAGTTGTAACGAACGTGCATGTAAACCAAATCCCCTTCTTGTACATTAAAGATACGAGGAACTGGGATAATAAGCTTTGCTCCCTTTCGTTTTTGGTAAGATGCTTTGAGTTGGTTACCCTGGTTGTGTTATTTTGGTGTTGCATGTTGAGGCCTGTGATTGTGTAAGTTCTTAAAGGTAATGACAACTTTAAGATAAACCAAACTCTGAAAATGTTTGAAGTAGGATAACTCTTTTTATATAGTTTGTGAAACAATATGTCATTTCATAAGAAACATTTGATGAATAAATGTAATAATTCGTTAATGAATAATAAAAATAACTCATCACTTATTGAGTGAGCAAACATAATTTTTCACATGGTTATATTAAACATAATTTTCCGGGGTTCTCTATAATTAAACATTTGCATTAATTTATTTTGATTGTCTGAAACCAAATCTTATTCTCACCAAGAACATATCAAGTACTAATTAGTCCACCAAAAAATATTTCAAAGGACTCCTTCCATTCGAATGTGAGAAAAATGATGGAATACCATTCTAACCTACCAACAAAATATAATAAGTAACTCTGACAAATGAAGTTCTAATGCTCACACAACTCTGTCCACTAATATTGGGGGTACCTTGTTATTCTACAGCCAAGGAAGATTTAAAATTTAATGTGGTTTCAAGAAAGAGAGCAGTCTATTATATATAAATAGTAAATATTTACAATAATAGTCAAATATATATTAATAATATTTCACTTTTCAAAAAAATAGAAACATTTTTTGAATATTTTCGGCATTATGAAGAAATAGTTTCAAGTTCTTTTATTATCTAAAAACAATGTTTTTCAGTCATCCTTTACATCAATTATCTTTTACAAAGACAACTTAGCATCATTTTTCGGTGTATTGTCAAAATGAAAAATTATATTTCTTAACATGAAAAGTTATAAATAAAAATAATATTTTTTATAAAAAATTATAATTATAAACAAATCACATGAATTGATCACTATAATCCAGTATTTAATGGAACTTGCAAAAATTCTTAGTCCAATGGGCCCTTTCCCCAAAGGCCATTCGGATACCTACCAAAATAAGGAAACATCCTCATTCTTCTGGGGCCGCTCGCAAACTCTGCCTGGGCAGATAAGGCCTAGCCCGCAGACTCTGTCGGTCTCTCTTTCTTCTTATTTTCTTTTTTTCAGTCAATTAATTTCCTTATTCATATAAATTTAGATCATTATTCTTAAAATTTCCCCAAAGGGGCCCACCTTGACTTAATAGATTATGAAGCCTGGTTATTTTATTTTTACACATGTAATGTTAATGTTTGTTATTATCCATACGAATGTAGATTTTACTTATTTTTTATTTCATTTAAAAAAAAACAGGTAAACTAAACTTTAATTGATTTTTCCAAGGTATTAGTAACTGCAGTTACAAATATTGGTTGGTGCCTAAAAATTCACCTTTAAATTTCTGACTAAATATATTTTAATATTCAATGAATATTTTATTTATTTTTGACAGAGTTAAATGGCATTTCAGATAAAATTTTCTTTCCGTAAATTTCAAAAAATTTTGACAAAATTTTTTATTTTCTACAAAAGATTTATACTGATTAAATTTTTTTTTTGACAAAATTTTTCTTCGAATATTCATCAACAAAAAATATTTCTAAAAGAACATTACTTTAGAAATTAGAAATGGGTTTATTTTTTGTAATGTACAAGAAGAAGGGTTCAACGGAAAACCAAGCACCATTGATCCGCTAAAAACCTGAAACCCACATACTTTTAATTTGTAACAACGCCAAATACATTGTATTTTACATCATGGAGGTTAAAAATAACATGACAAGCACACCTGGAACTTACAGATAAATCAACAGTAAGGTCAATAAGAAGCTAGCTAGACACAAAGCAAACTAGTAAAACAGACTGATGCTAGCAAAGTAGTAAAACTAGACACAAAGGACAATAAGGACCATCACACTTTGCACTAAAAACCAATACCTTTATATATAGTCTAGTAGCATTTTCACTTCCAATTTCGATCACATATATTCAGCCCAATGCTCCTGACCGAGTAGCTTTATGGTTCTCTCTACCCGAATCCCCAGCTGGTCTCCATTTTCGTGCACAAAGAAAATCACCTTATCTCCCACTTTGAGTTTCTTCTTTTTCACGAAGTTAATCCATCCTTTGGTAAGAACAGGCTTTGGGTGGCCGTTATTCCTAGTGTAGAGGCGAAATGGCCAGACCTTTCCGCACTTGTCCCTGGCTTCGAACTCCAGAGACTTACCCCCTTCCTGATCTAGTCTGAAATGTTTTCTCATTGTAGCAGTTGGAAATGATAGCCTAACCTCAACATCAGTTCGCTTTAGTATCTTGGAACAAAGCTCCATTGGTTCACCCTGACTCGAACAGTTTGGACAAGGCTATAGTGAACTTCTATTAATTACTATATATTTATAGACCACCTTTCCCATCTCAATTGCAGTTAAGTTCTAAGAGAAAATGTACATCAACTTCAAGTGTTGTCACAATCACCAAATACAAACAATATTGAATTCCGAAGATGCTTCACACTTTAATGGATAATACACCATGTGCTCGAAACTAGATGGAAATATTTTTCAATTTCAACATAGATTGTCCGTACTTTGCGTCCGGTGTTGCAAAAAGTTGTGAGAGCCAGTACTATTTATTATCTTATGGCAAATTTAATGAAGCGGAAAAGGTGTGAAATTATGTTAGCCGAGGGTCCAATTAGCAGCCGGCTGGGAATAATGTTTTATAAGCATCAATTCGAAGAATCCCAGAACCTGGAATACGACATGCATCAACATGATTTGTTAATATACTTTTTATCTTCTTCAAGAAAAGCACGCTGACGTCCCTTATCCACTATCCTTTTTAACAAAGCAATAGTCAATAGTATATTATATATATATATTTACAGATTAAATTCAAGACTTATTGATATATAATTTTTTTTGTGTGTTGAATTTATACAAAATATCTATAAGAAGTCAAGCACTGAACAGAACGAGCTTCTACATTATTAGAAGAACAAGGTGTTGCCTTTCACAGAAAATTTGAACAAGCTGTTGATCAGAATATCCACACTAACTAGCTCACTTTCAGTTGTTCGATTTACATATAGTACATGAACTGAAACTGTTCTTCTTCGTCACTTGGATTTTGTACTTGGCCCCAGTAGCTTTGATCATCCTTGTTCGTGAAGAATGACATCATCGCCGCCTTGCACGTTCTTACTAAGAACAAACTTAAGACCAAAGAAATCCCGTTTCTTGCCTAGCTGGAGATTTATGTTGTGGGTTCACATAAAAGAAAAAGTTAATCAGAGATGCCACTGACTTAAAACCTATTCTCAGATTCCATCAAAAGATGACCGTTTTGTTTGTCTCTTTTGTATTCTTTGTCGCTGGGAGTTTCATGGCCACCAAGCCAACGTGATGTGACACATTATAGGTTTAAAGAAAAAATAAAACAAAGAAAGCACCACTACTTTTGATATATCCACTTAATTAAATACTAACTAGTGGACCTTGTGAATCTATGTTAATCGCTGAAAAGTCGGACTATGAAATAATTGCTGGCAACCATTTATATTCTGAAAATATTCATTTGTTTTGGAAAAGTTTGATCAAAATTATCGGCAACTGAAATGTGAAATGAATATTATACTATCGGATGAGGCAATTAAAAGGGCCTTTGTACCCAAAAGGTGTTTGTTAAAGGACAAACAAAACAATGATGTGATATATTATATTTAAATATAATTTTTATTTATTTGACATATAAAATTTAATATAAAAGAGAAAGTTATAACTTTTAAAACTTGATCTGATCTCACGTGTGTGTGAATTTATATTTTTTTTCTTATAATAAATTTATTTATATAAAATATTAATATTTTTTATACTTACACAATATGAGATAAAAACTTTATAAAATATCACTATACATCCAACAAAACCGTAATCATCGCAGTCAGCATTCTCTCTTTCTTCTAGAACTAACCAAACGTTTCAATCTTTTAGTGGGTGATAGCTTCATGACACTATTCATACTGGCTAATCGACTAATTAGATTGCAGACACAAAGCATCTCACTTCCATTTCTTAGCTTAATTAACCTTGACTTGGAATTGTGTTTTTGTACTCATCAACGTGGCCTTCCATTGCGCAACTGCGTTACTTGTCGGTCGTGTTTTTTTTTTTTTTTCAAAGGTGCTGAGATACCATGGTAATAAAATAAAATTTATATAGATTAAAAAAAGATATATTTATATGCATAATAGCAAACATATTTAATAGAAACAAATATTACTTTAATAGCTGCCAATTTGGTTTAGCCAATAATTAAGGTCATTAATACAACATAAAAAAAAAAGGGTTGAACTAGTCGGTTAATGGAGTACGCCATATATATATATATTATCTTCTACTCTTAATCGAGATTGATAAAATGAAATTTATTAATCTTCCTACTGTCAACATTTTAGGTTGCAAAAATAGAAGCACGTGATGAGGAGCTCCACATAAACAATGACCAAATAGAAGTTTTCTGCCGCACCATCCAAGCTTATTAATTCGAGTAAATATATATTTCAAGTTAGATCATCCTTGTTATTCTTTTCTTGCATAGAAGAAAACTATGGCACTCAAATCCTCTAGATTATATTCTTGATATCCAAAAAATTAATTAACCAAATATTCATAGCGATCCCACTCATTTAAATTAATTTGTTTTGTTAATTTCATTTAACTATGATATATAATCAAATCATCCACAGTACCATGAAGAATTGAAAATCATACCCATTAAGTAAGAATATTTTTTTAAACCATATAAAATTAATTTAGTAGTGTTAGCCTAAAATCAGAGTTGTAGTTAATTAATAACCTAAAAAACAAAGAGAGTTGGAGTATAGTTGCTTACAACTGAAGGTAAGCAGAAATTAAAAAAAGAAAGGTTTTTCTAATGTGGTTGACAAATGCCAACTTGAATGAAGGGCAGAGCATACCAACATTTTCCAAAGGTTTATGTCGTTGCCATTTAATAAATGGCCGTCCGTACTTATCTGCAAATTTTTAATTTTGTACTAGTGGTTCATCCATATACAGTCCAAATAGTACATTCTTATTAGACAATACAGGTCCACTCTGAGGCTGTATCATTAATGTTTGTTACAATTTCGAAACTTCCAAGCCCATGGCCTCACGTATCTTCTTCTGTTGATGAAATGGCGAATGTAATAGATTTTAGTCGTTGTCAATCTTCATCATCTTCATCAATGAAATATATGTTCGCTGCTAATTATCCTTTACTTATGAACATCGGTCTTGTTCTTCAACCAAAAATTAGAGGCGAATCAGTTGAAACCCTGCTGGGAGACTTTATCGATAGGAAACCTAACTAGATTCTAAGCGAAAAAAATGAAAACAAAGTGATAAGTAATACCCTGCCATATATAGTAAATTAAGGAGATAGACAATACAATACAGGTAGAATCCCTTGACCCAACTCTATTACTATAACTGTATAATCAAGCACTGTTAACTGCGAGTGTTTATGCTAGGCTATAGGTCTTATGCCGATGAGCTCTGGGCAATAGACTTGTCTTAGCATATTGTACTTCTCATCAGTTAATGAAATCTATACTGCCTTTCAGAAAAAGAAAAAATGGTATAATTAAGGTCCAGAAACACGCAGAAGTACCATAAATCACATGTAGGGATACAAGCACTATCTATACAGCATAAAAGCTCCCATTGGTAAGTAGAATTCAAGCGGCAACGTCTGACTGCAAATTCTCCAAATCATCCCAAATCTCGACCTCCTTGCCAAATAGCTTCAATTTTTTGGGGGATCTTCTCTGAGCTTGAATTTTAAATCTCGTTTTCAGAGCTTTGTCTCTCTTTTCGTAATGAATTATGACCCTATCATTCTGTTTCAGACCCTTTGCCTGAACATATGCACGCCAACCTGAAGAAAGAACCGGCTTCGGGTGGCTGTGTCGCTCACTGTTCCTTCTGGAGAGACCAAATATCCATGATTTTCCCGTGCTATCTATGGCTTCAAATTCCACCTTGTCTTTCCCTTGAGGAAATTCGAAAGCTTTTAGAGACTTCATTGGAAAGGATAACCTCACACCGACGTCTGTCTTCGTTAGCTCTTTTTCTACTAGCATTGTTGCAGACTGGCACTGGCTACCTAGGGATAGAAGTTGAGTCTAGAAAAGAGGGTTGGCGGAGACCGATGCCAAGTTTTTGGATATGGTTCTATTCTTTAAATAGACCAGAATCTTTTTTTTTTTAAAAAAAAAAAAGCTACCTTGTATCCAACTTGGATTGTTAATTATGACAAAGTTGAAAATGCTTCTCCTAATTTTCGTTATTTGCAGTGACCCTCTTTTGCTATTTGCAATGGCCTTTTCCAAGAAAGTTTATTGTTGATTGATCCACGTGTGCAACAGAAGTAGCGTAGACTTGTAATGAACTGGTTTCACACTCAAATTTCAAGGGGGAGCTCCAATGTTCAACGGGTGCTTCGCCAGAAACGAAAGAAGAGAAAAGGTGATATTGTATATGTTTGCGAAGTCAAAAAGGTTAGGTTAGTTTGCGAAGTCCGTAGGCGATGGTTTCACATTCATATTCGATGGATTTCAACCATCAATCCCACCCGGCCCACAAAGAAGAGAAACTACAGTTTCATTAATGAGAAATCCATACATTTGGGAAGAAGAATACGGAATTGGAAAATCATGGTAACCATCCAATATGTATCTGATTGAGCCTTATAACTTCTTTCTACTCCACCGACTGATATATAGAAATGTGAGTAAAATGCAATGGAATTACCGAAAATATAAATTTGGGTCCTCTAGTGAAATTAGTGAGGACTGTGGTAATCTCTTGTTGCTTTGATTCCGCGAGGCCCTTTGGTTTGTTTTGTCGCTGTTTCTTTTGTTGTGCCTTGGCTGATTTTTCTGGATTCTGTTGTTCGGCTTTTTGGGGGTTCAGTTTGTCTTTTTCTTTTTCTTTTTTTTTGGGTTTAGATTTGTCTTTTTCTCTTTTGCGCTGTTGTTTGTTTTGGATCTGTGCTTTCTGACTGCTGTTAGTCCGAGAGCTTTGTCTTTGTATTTGGATGAGACTCGTTGCAGCATTCCTCGAACTTCTCTTTGCCTTTAAAAAAAAAAAATACAAATACTTCAAATGTGGTTGGACTTTTATCATATATTTCCTCGTTTAAGAAATTTAGAGATATAAAAATTATTAAGATAGAAAAGTATAATATCCACTAAATTTTCATTTTTTCTGTATTTAGATTTGAGTGTTTAGATCATTGATAAATACATATTTTTTTGTATTCAAAAAACGATTTTCAGCCTCTTTTCTCTAAAATAAAGTACAAAACATTATATTAAATTTATATATTTTAAAGATGGCGCTCCCTGATTTGGCGCATTATGTGATCGTCGAACTTAGAACCATACACCGTATGATAATTTTCATTTGAAATCAGTATCAATTCTTATTCTTTCACAATATTAGCAATCAAATGAAGAGTTAACGCCAGCTGGGTCCCACTCCCCAAGAATTTGACGAATTGACAAAAAGGAAAGAGAAAAAGAAAAAGAAACCAGTCAGTTGCGTATTGTTCTAGCTTGTTATTACGACTTTTCTTCCAAATCTATAGGAAATTAATTGGAAATAAAATGAACAGAAACTATAAGAACTTGCGTGGGCATGTCTCTGAACACACGACGGGTCTATTTATCGGCTTGATTGGATTCGTAAGCATCTGTCGGTTTGATTGGAGGCATGGGGGTCCCTAACAAATACTCTTTTGTACGTAGGTTCGGAACATGAAGATTCTTTTTCTTCTCTGGGACATTGAAAGCGACCAAGAATTTTGCTGAATCCATTTGGAACTTTTAATATTGCTATAATCATCGTGCTATGTTTCATTTTGAAGCTCTCTAAAGTCTTTCAGGTTGAAAAGAAACACACACATATATATATATATATATATATATATATGTATATGGTTGACCACTAGGTGCGTAGATCCATGGATTTCTATACGTGGAGCATGATCTCCATTCCGATTACTTATTTTATCATCATGCGATGCTATATATAATTCATAGCGCGACATCATTTGGAATAGATTTCTATTTGTCGGAATTTCTAGATATTTTATCCAATTATTTATTCCTATATGGCGGATATATCTAAAGAAGTTGAAATTAATTTTTGATGCTTTGACATCACCTCTTCTCATTTAATACAGAGAGTTATTTTATTATGATGCTTTGACATCATGTCTCATTTTCATGATAGACATCTTGTATAAAAACAATGGCCACGGCTATAGGCAGAGACGCCTCTTTTTTACGTTTTAACGATAACCTCATCGGTTAACAAGTTCAATTTGACAGGCGCGTTTCCTTTTCTGCCATTGCTGCTAAAGGCTTGTAAAGCTATTGTACAGTGGCAAAGCCCGCTCCAAAGCTTGCTGTCTATGCCAAGAGGAGTCTTCCACTAGTTTGGCACTAGATTTATTATGGCATTCAAGTTCTGGATTTAATAAATTCAATTTTTCAAAAAAAAATTAATATCACGAAACTCTTTTGCTGATTATGCAACATAACCCGTTCATGGTAATTAAGCATTCAAAAAGCTTGTTCTGTTATATAAAATACAAACGAGTAATATTACATTTGTTGCACTCATTCCATTTCTTAGTGTTTATGTACAACTCAGTTAGAACTCTTCTTCACTTTGATTTTATACCGTGCCCCACTATCCTCCTCCTTGTAAAGAACAACCATATCGCCGCTCTTGAGCTCTTTGCTTCGAACGAATTGAGACCAGCCCTTAACAATAACCGGCCTTGGGAAGACTCCAGCTCGAAATGTGCAGCAAAAGGTCCAAACGCTGCCGTCCTCATCATCCATAACAGGAAAATCTATTGCAGGGCTCCCTTCAAATGGCGGCAAATCAGCTAAGCTCTGCTCTGGAAATGACAATCTTCTCTCGACGTCAGTGCTTGTGAGTACTTTTCTGAAGATAGCCATGGTCGTAAGTGTTTGTGGCTAAAGAAGTTCTTCTGTGGAGATATATGTTCAATGCTGGCTTGCCAAAAGCAATGCACTTGTGAGTTAATTTGGTCAAATTATATTTAAGAAGAGAGACAAAGGGGGGTCCATTATTTTAAAAAGAAGATATTCACAGATGCAATCATTGCTTATCTAATCCAGGGTGGTCGCCGGTTCGGACCGCAGAAGACCTGATTCTTTTTTCAGAAAATGCCGATTCGAGCGTTGTTGTACCATGTTGATTGACCTTTTTGCTTTATATGCACATGGCACTGGCTCGAGCGGGTTTGCTTTTCTTGTTCCACAGAAAAAACGCACGACCTCGCGAATAT
>NW_018397261.1:5998403-6003085 GCF_002168275.2 Theobroma umbraticum
TAAAGTTTAATCCATCTCTCATGATTACGGTTCTTTGAATAAAATATTCCTAGCCAACTATAGGCTATACGTCCTACGGGGTGATAATTGAAATAGGGCTAAGTAATCCTGGATTTATTTATATTATTGCATAATAGTCTAATATTTCTTAATTAATCTTATTTATTGGTCATACCCAAGAGGGAAACTTATACAATTGATTGTTTTTAACGTTTATGAGGCCAATACTCTGTTCACATACACAGTAGCCTCAAGATAAGTTAGACCCGTTGAACAATATCTAGCAATGCTTTAACACATGCTTAAATTCTTCCTAATTTCTACAAGTTACGATAAAAATGACTAGTACTTGAACTAAAGGCTTTCAAATTGAATCCTATAAAGTAGTAGTACTATTATTTTCTACAGAACCATCCAAAAAAAGAAAAAAACAAAGCTGTACTATTTGGGATTTGACACTGACAGTGACAGAACACGAGCTGACTTGATCGATGTTTGTGAATTTTATGAAACAGACCAAAGGTTAGGTGGATCTACATTCCCTTGTTTTTCTTCTGCCTTGATTTTGTGCTTCTAGATATCTCTGTGATTGGTCATTTACAGAATTTGAAAAAAAGAAGGTAATAGTGACATCATCTCTTCATTTTTAATTTTTATTTTGAATGGATCTATAATTTAATATAATTATAATATAATTTCTTTTCATATAAAGTCTTAAATCCATTGCTCATTATTGTTAAAACTAATTTAAAAATTTCTCTTCCAAATCCATTTAAAAATTCGTACGAAACTGGCACGACCACTAAAAAGAGCTCAAATAGAATATGGACACATTCGAGAACTTGGTCTGGCGATCGCACGACTTGCCGCGAGGTTTTAGAGCAAAGCGTCAGTTCAACCAATACAGTTGGATTATGGCATGAATTAAAATATTTGTGAAATTCTGAATTGGGCGGCTTGATAGGGACATGAAGGGCCCTACCAAAGGGTGAAATTTCTCTTATTGAGCAATTCATTATTGAAGTTGCAAAGCATAGAAATGAGCCCACATCGATAACGACAAAACAAAAGTTTTCTCAATAGTCATGCCTTGCACCCATCACAGCCAGGTTTCAACTTTCTACAAACTTAAAGTGATTTGGTTTCAACATTATGAAAGATCCCTGTCTCTCTCTCTCTCTCTTTAGCCTCCCCACCTACTTTCTAATCTATTTTATTGGTTCAATCCAACTATGCAAGCAAGCCTAGAGAAAGTCGATGGTCAGGAATGGATCGTCCGGTGGTTTGACCACAGAGAAATAATTATAAATTAAGAGCACGACGGATGGTGACAAAACTTGCGCGATTCGACTAGTGTTGTGCGCTTGGCCAACAGTCTAACGTTGATAACTTTTTGTATCGACCAGGTAAAAGGAAAACCGCCAGTCAGCCTTGAAGATACCCGCATTCACCCACGACTAATCATTGAATTCGGTCGCTGTCGAACGATTCTCGAACCATTCTACTTGGAATTTTTTTTCTTCTTCTTTTGTCTTTTATTCAAATAAAGTGAGATTGGTGCAGCTCTTTATGATAGTACTCTTCGTATATTCAACTCTTAATGCTTATCTTTTCATTAGCATGAATCTCGCGCGCTCTACGAACAAACGATGAATTCCATCGCTTCACTTTTTCATATGACATGTGGTTTTAGAAAAGATCAACTATCATCGATTCAAACGATCTTCAAGCAAGAACCTAAAGATGAGCAAAAGTTCTTTTTGGAGAATTTTATAGACCGAAAGAGATTTGGGTTTTGACTTGGTTTCACCCACATCTTGCTTGGTTTTTGTAATACTATTTTCAATTAATCAACGACGGTGGAAGGATCAAGGATTGGATGCTTACTACTAGTTCGTTGATTAGAGACCCAGTGAGGATTGCAGGGGAGTAGTCTGCCACCCACAAAAATCAACAAGGCATTCAACAATTTTTATACAGAATAGAAACTGGAATTGGGTTTCGCCAGAATATTGATGTTAAGAAGTTGTTACGCAGATTTTGATAGCATAAACCCCTGACTCTGAGCCAAGGAAGAAAACAGGGGAAAACAGGGCACTGATCTTTGACTGTAAAGAGAATGATAAAAAGATTAAAAAAAAAATTCTCTTCTCTTGCAAAATTGATACTACAACAAGCAACCTTACAAATTAAACAGTTCTGTTTGATCCTGGAGTAGTTTTCTATTTACAGAAGTTAAAGTAGAATTCTTCTTCACTTCAATCTTGTAGTGTGCCCCAGTAACTGTATCGTCCTCCCTTCTTCACTTCAATTTTGTAGTGTGCCCCAGTAACTCTATCGTCCTCCCTGTAAAAGAGGACAACATCACCTATCTGGAGTTCTTTACTTCGAGCAAATTGGATCCAACCGGAAACAATAACAAGTTTTGGGGTCATCCCAGATCGTATTGTGCAAGCAAAGTTCCACAGGATTCCAGTCTCATCCTTAACCTGCAACTCTATTGCATGGCACCCTCGGAACGGTGGTAAAGCAGGTAGACAGCCATCTGGAAATGAGAATCTTCTCTTAACGTCGGTGTCTGTGAGAGCTTTTTTGAAAACTGCCATATCTAACTTTGATATCTTCGAGCTGCTAAGGCTGGTCAATCTTTATGAGTAGCAAGAAAAAGATGAGTAGTGGGCAACTATATATAAAGAGCTCAGCCTGCCGAACAGATGAAATCGCGTGAGAGTGGACACTTTGGATCATTCTACTTCTGTTTTTATCAAGCCATAAAGGTCTAGCGGAGGGTCCACATTAAAAGAAAAATTAATTAAAGATTGAGAAGAGTACATAAGTTTTCTTCCGTTCAGTCTATAAACTATTACACGTCCTCTCTATTTGGTCAGATACTGGCACTGTCTTTGTCCAATTGTGCTTCTAGCATTTCTTTTGTAAGAAAACAACAGTTTAGAAAACAACTTTGTCGCAACGCATGTGCTTTTGAAGCAATTATGCTCGCGTCATAGCAAATCTAGCGGTAACTCGACAGATTCACTTGCTGTCTCGCACGGGCCACCGCCTTTATTCTTTCTTTCTTCAATCTTGCACAGTGTCCAACTCCCTTGATTCTTGCTTCTTACCAGATATTTAGTACACCATAAGCTTTTTGTTGCCATTCTTTGGGGATGGATAATGGTTATTAGCATGAAACTCAAAGAAAATTTTCAATTATTTATAAAAAATTAAAATTTTTTATTTTAATTTTAAATTAAATAAATTTTTATAATTAATAATTAAATAATTATTATTAATTAAAATATTTATTATTATTATAAATCACGTGACACTGATATGACATGTTATACTTAATAATAACATAAAATGTTATTGCAATATGATGATAATTTTAATTTAAAATTTTTTACTTTTCACGTCAACATCACGTGATAAAATAATAAGTGATATTTTAATTAATAATTATTAATTAATAGTAAAAAATTATTTAATTTTAAATAAAAATACATAACTTTAATTAAACATAATAAAAAAATAAAAATAATTTATATTTCCCTATTTAAGTACAACTCCTCCATTTGCTCAATTCATTTAGTATAGAAGATGGAGTTCTGCTGAATGTGATTAGGTTCCCTATTCAATACATAAAAAATGTCTTGTTCACTTTCCATTTGGTATCAATATATTATTCATGAATGGCTTTAATTGTCGAGTCATCTCCTACTTTCTCATGTAGTTTTTAGTACTGCAATCCTTGATGGTATTGTAATTTCTTGTGCACTACCCAGGGTTTCCAACCTAGGTTAAGTATTTGTTCAGCACCTTTTCCACCTGTTTTCTTGTAGAACAATCTATCCAAGAAATCCTGATGGATGGGACGATTGGGTAGGACCTAGCAGAATGATCATTGAGCTATTTGAAGTCACTGTAAATTGGATGGTACGTAATATAATGTCCTCTTATTATAGGAAACTCTTCTTTCTTTATCAGTTAGTCTAATGTAAATGGTTGAATTTTTTCCTCTGCAATCTATGGTGTTCAATTCTTCTCTTTATTATTCAAGCTCTCTTTTCTTTGTGTGTTCATGTTAAATCTTTTCCTTCTCTATTTTAAATTTTAACTTAGCAGGGTCAAAGTATGGTTTGGACACATGAGAAGCACAACTTACATCTTGATTTCTTGGAAGCATCATTTGTTAAGCAGTTGCATTGTTCCATGAGTTTGCATGGCTGTCACTCAAAAGAGGAAATTTGGGGGCCATATCCAACCCAACAACTTCCAGCCAAAAGGACATAATTCTTCTGATCAGGTCAGAGACTCAATCTGCTTGTCATCTTCGCCTTATGACCCTATTTCAATTAGTTCCCTTGCTTCAATAAATGATCTCGATTATCTTTTCAGATTTCAATTTCTACAAGATGGCTGCTGCCAGAAGATAAACTATGAGAGCAATGACCCTTTGTTGGATAGCACTGCTGATTCTAACCAAGTCCTGGGAAGTCCATGGATAGAACATTTTAGATCTGCAGGCAAAAGCAGCTCAGCAACATTTCCTGTTCCAACAGAAACTGCGGTTCAAAATGATGGAAACTACTTGAAAAGTAATTCGAACGTTTCTTACAAATCAGCAAGAAGCTTCCAGCACCATCTGATATTTCATTCCTGCAATCAAAGTTTGGGTGGCT
>NW_018397261.1:6003095-6061066 GCF_002168275.2 Theobroma umbraticum
TAAATCTGACTAGGCCCTTTTTCTTCCATGTCATAAGTTTCCCTATTCCATGCTAACTGGTTTATACATTTTTAACTTATGCATTGCACTTTGCCATAAAATAATATAAAGACTTTTTCAAATATTATACAATAAGTATTATATTCACAAAATGTATTGATTATTGTTGCAAGTTTTATTATAAACTATGCAACAATAATTCACTTATAGAAGTTAGAAACTCCTTATCCATAAAATAGGATATAGGCTTAAGATCCACTTAAGACCCATGGGCCCTTTTTTCAGAAAAGTAGAAGCCGGAAAGAGCAAGGAGAGCAAGATGGCCCAAGTAGCATCTGACATGAGCCATCCCTATGAGGCCCATGATAAATTAATAAAAGCCCAATAATAAAGTAGGAAGCAAAAAGAGAACGAAATCAGGAAGGCACCTACTTATTTCAACTGATTCCTTTGGGACTTCGATTCCAAGTTAAAAAATGGCCGCCTCCGCTGCTACTGCGTCTTCTTCTGTGACGGAGGAAGAGCTCACACTGACAGTAAAATGGAGTGGCAAAGAGTACACGGTTCGAGTTTGTGGGGATGACTCAGTGGCCGAGTTGAAACGAAGAATCTGCGAACTCACCAACGTTTTACCCAAAAGACAGAAGCTTCTTTACCCTAAAATCGGCAACAAGCTCTCCGATGACTCCCTTTTGCTCTCTCAACTTCCCCTTAAGTCCTCTCTCAAGATGACCATGATTGGGTACTCTTCTCTCTCTCTCTTCCAATTCTTTTTATTTTTTTTAATTATCAAGTTTGGCTGTGTACTGTTGATTTTATTATTTTGTTAGAGAATTCGCTTACCCAAGTTTTCTTTTGTTGGGTTGTTTTTATTTGGGAGGACATTTATGGAAATTTTTTCTGTTAGGAACTATCTAATTCTCATTATTAATCACAACTATCTCTCAAAAGTTTTGGTCTTTCTGAATATTTCATTGTGAAATATTGATAACTACTAACCTTGGAATTTCTGAAGTTTCTGTTGTATGCTTTTTATGTATTAAGGTTGTTTTCTTTCTTTCTTACATAAAAATATTTTCTTTGCTATGCTAACAATTAATGCGGTATTCATAGAGATTAAAACTAACAAGCATTGGAACTATGAATGCCCAGCACTGTCGAAGATGATATAATTGTTGATCCAGTTGAGACTCCAGAGATCATTGATGACTTTGAACTTGGGCAAGATGAAGCTGTTGACATAAAAGATAAAGAGGTCAACAAGCAGAAATTGAAGAGACGTATAGATCAATATAAGGTTAGAATCTCTTCTTGATACTTGTATGATTGCAATGCAAAGTTAGGGGAAGCAATCATTATGTGAATGATGCCAAAAATGTTATGGACATTTCCTGGTGATTGTTCTATGTTGTTTTATGTTTGCCCTTGATCTTCATAGCTCTCTTTCTTTTTTCGCATGTAATGAATTTGGGATGGAGGATCCTGTCTGGAAAGTGTTTTGTCCTTATTCTAACCTTGACGTGCTTCTATGTTGTTTTGGCAATAGAAAATGCTTGAGCGTCAGTTTGTGAAAGTGGGATATGTTGAACTGCTTATGTGAAGAGGAATAAATATATAGTCGTGAAATGGGTATCATTCATTATTTTCATCAGGAAAAAAAGGGCATCATACATTATTACTTTTGATTCTGCCAAGGGTTTTGTAGAACCCTGTGGTTACCAATGGCTTTGACTCAACATGGTTGTCCGTATGCATTCCTAGACACAAAGAAGATCTTGCATTCTGATTTTCATATTTAGGAGTTCTTTCATTCAATATTTTGAAGCTACTATTTTTTTCTTTCTGCATTCATATGGGCTACTTAAAACTATACCTCTTTAAACACTTCTTCCCAGATACAAGCTGTTGATATTTCCTTTTCATGTTTTAAATCTAGATTGAACTGAAAACTCCATGCCGTAAAGGAAAGAAGCTGCTTGTTTTGGATATTGACTATACTTTATTTGATCACCGGTCTACGGCAGAGAATCCACTTCAACTCATGCGGCCTTGTAAGACTGCTGTTGCTCTCTTTATATGCTTTATATGTTTGGTATGTTTTGATAGCTAATACTGAAGATACTTTTTGCAGATCTTCATGAGTTTCTTACAGCTGCTTATGCAGAGTATGATATCATGATTTGGTCTGCCACCAGGTCAGGTTTAATCAATTACTTTTCTTTTCCTTTAATTCTTTACGACTGAATATGCTTACATTTACTAAAGAACCCATGCTTAGTAACATTCTTCATTTATATAATTTAGAGATTCATGCGACAATTGTTTCATCTAGTCCTAAAAGTTATTAGATGTCATGCCTTTATATAATATGTTTTCTCGTTATTTTTATCAACATATGTGTATTGTTCTATTTTGGGTATCTCAGTGTCTGCATGTGCATGCTAGATTTTTCTGTGTTAATACCTCAGCTTCCTAAAGTTTATCACTTTCTCTTTCTCCAGCATGAAATGGGTTGAATTGAAGATGGGACAGCTTGGAGTACTAAACAATCCAAACTACAAAATCACAGCCCTCCTAGACCATTTAGCAATGATCACTGTTCAATCAGATTCTCGTGGAACCTTTGATTGCAAACCACTTGGCTTGATTTGGGCTCAGTTTCCTGAGGTATATAATAAAACCAAATTTGCTATTTTTTGCTTGCTTCTTCAGATTGTTGTGTGTGAATCCAGTCAATGAATTGCAGCTGGTTGACTGACTTGTGCTTTCTTGTTATATTTGCAGTTTTACAGTTCAAAAAACACTATAATGTTTGATGATCTGCGAAGAAATTTTGTGATGAATCCACAGAATGGTTTGATAATTAAGCCATTCAGGAAAGCTCATGCAAACAGAGATACTGACCAAGAGCTTGTAAAGCTCACCCAGTACTTGTTAGCCATTGCAGATCTGGATGATTTGAGTGCCATTGACCATAGCCATTGGCAGTTATTCACTGAGGACAGTGCCAAAAGGCGCAGGCATGCATGACTTACATTGACAAGCAGGGAAATTTCCATGTGTTAATAATGTTCTCTTTTTTGAGGTATGTATCTCATGTTATGAGTTAATTCCTTGGCATTTTTTTTTTCCTTCTTCCAGGCTTAAATTTCCATAAGTTGTCACTTGGGGAGCAAGATTGTTATGTCCCTAACATTTTGTGCCATCCTTTTCTGCTCAATAATTCAATAATTTACTTATTCCTAACAAGTATCTCCCCTCTTTTCAGGTATCGCAAATATTGGGATGTGATACTGTTGAATGCTAGCCTTTGCTAGTCCTCCATGATGGCCTGGCGGGCCACTTGAACCCATGAATGTCATCTTATTTGGCATTACTCTTTTTATTTATATATATACATATTATATATATTATATACATAAAGTCGTGAAATGAAACTGATTCGTAGAAACTGTGATATCTGCATTTCGGATAAAGGAAGTTGCCTTTCCATAACACCGTCAAGGCCCATCCTTATTACTCAATTGAAGAAGAGGCTTTGTTTTCTTAACGAACCTAGCTGAAGCAACTTTAAGCTTTTGTCATAACGTGCATGAGTGATAAAGAGGAAACCCATAAATCCTTGCTGTTGATGCAGCTAAGCAACATGCATTGATTTCATGTTTACATTGCTGAAAACTTAAAGAGAAAAGAAAAATACAGTGAATATGCATTAAACCTGCAGCATTAGAGCCGGTATTCTTCGGGGGCTTTTGCAAAGGACTTAGAAGAAGAAAAGCAATGGTTCAACGTAAGTTAAATAGGGCGTCGTCTTCTGCATGCTTTCATCGTGACAATGAGGTCTCTTTCACTCAAGTTGGGTAGGAAGATTCATTATTTTCAAGACTATGGTTACCATGGAGTGGTCATTTGCGGTCTGAATTAGTTTGATAAATTTGGCAAAAAGATATTATGTTATAGTAGCTGGAGATTTCAGTTTACAACTGTCATTTCTAAATTGAGCATGCTAAATTTATGTACACAAGTTCAACATGCTAAATATTATGATTTTTAAGTTTGAAACTAACCATAAATGAAGTAAAAACAATTTTCATTAAGAAAAAATGTAAATTTGCATGATAGGATATTATACTGTAAAAATTGTTAAAGCAAGAGTGGTGATAATTGTTGAGTAGCACAAAAACTTTTAAGATTATAATTTTTAAGAATAACTAAAATTGTAAATTGCTTAGATAATTAAATTAGATTAAAAATTTTGTTAGTTAGAGAAAGAATGCATGCAATTGTTACTCATTATTAACTAATTTAAAAATTAGAATTTTGATGTAGTAAAATGTGGATTCCGTTCATGTGCACCTTCAAACACCTGAGGTGTTTGTATTTCACTTAAACATTTTTTACGAGAGTCATTTAATAGAATTAAAATTCTTGTCTATAGATAAGATAAATGATACATTTACTAACATTTATCATTGAAAAATTACTTAAAATGATAATTTAGAAATGTTTTCGTCGATAAAAAATTTTAAACATATCCTTATGTTTAATTATATAGTTTTTTGGATTAAAAATATAGAAATACATAAACAAACTAAAAATTAAAAAAAATAGTAAATACTAGTTATATGTAGTAGTTAAAGGAAAACTGATCCAAACTGAAAGGAAACCATGAAGGCAGGGAGGGTATAATACGCGTGGAGCTTTGAATGTAAACGTTGAAGAGATGACAATATTCTAGAAATAGACGCATTGTTTGCACCCAAATCTGGCAAATCCAAGAAAACTCTTCTCTCACTCCACATTAATTAATTATAATTCATTCCCTAATTTCTTCTTTTTAAGAGAAAACAATAAATTTCATTTAGTAAGAGAGAGACGAAGCTACATGCCATGAAAACACTTTAACATATCTTGCCTTGTGTAACTTCTCTCTTCTCTTCTGTCTCTTCTGCCACTCTCATTGTGGACCGAAAGCCAACAAAAGCCCTTGTAGGGTGAAATAAGGAAAGAGTCATCAGTCTCTTTTGGAGTTTTGGAAATGAACCCTTTTTGTGTTGTTGTTCAAAGATCAGTCTATATGGTCTTCACCTTCTTCTTCTTCTTTCTTTTGAGCTCAGTTTCACCTTCATGTAAGTATTCTTTCTTTCTTTTTTTCTCATTTTTGTTTTAAGTCTTTTGTATTGTAACTGTACATTGAATTTTTCCCTTTTTTTTTCCAAGTATTTTACGTTGAAGTTTTATTTTTTTCATGGGGGGTTGATTCTGATTAAAATGCAGATGGATATGATCCTTTGGATCCTCATGGCAACATAACTATCAAATGGGATCTTCTGCAATCCAATCTTGATAAAAATGATGTAAGTTCTCACTCCCAATAATTCTTTATCACTCCTATTTTAATGGCTGGTTAATTTTATAGGCATTAAATTTTGTCAAAACTTCCATTTCTCACCCTGGGATGCCACCCTGATTAGTAGGCAACACTGAACAAAGCATCAAGAAACTTAAAAATTATACCAGAAGAAGCGTTAATCTGTTATGTTACAGACTCAGTCAAGTCCAGTGCATGCCCTCTTCTCAGCCTCTTTTGAGTCGAAAAGAATGTCCGTTTGTTTGTCTTGGGTTGTGCTTTGGGGGCAGCTGGGGTCCACAAACTGTTGGCCTGTTTCTCCAATTGTTGCCCAACACATCATCATGGGGTAATATCGTCTTTGTAAAGAGTAAGAAACATCTCAGAAAGCTTGGAGTTCAAGTCATGGTTTTTTTTTTTCTTTTAATTTGGAAATGCAACCGCCCATGGACCATGTTCATGTTCACGTTCAAGTTCAACTGCACCTAGTGCAGTCTTTTTGTTTTGTCTGCGATTGCATGTTTCACAATCATAAACTTTTCACTAGAATCAGACCCAAAAAAAGAATAATAATAATAATAATAACAACTTTTTTTAATTAGGTAGCTTGTTTAAGTTGTTGAACATGTAGAGAGAAATGGAGTGGATGACTCTAGATGGCTTGTTTTTTCTTCCTTAATATTTAAAAGGAAAACAATTGATGGAATAGAACAAATTCTTGGATTCCAAATTCAATGTGAAGGAATAAGTGCTTTGGGGTTTTGATAAGTGATCCAGTCATCCAGATTCCAGGCCAGTACTTTACTATGTAAGTACTGAATTTGCTATGGGAACATGTATATATATGGGTGAACAACAGAGTAATCCCAGTAGATGCACGCCACTCAAGCTTTTATACATAGTTTTCTTTCCTGGATTACTGTCATTTTCGTTTCTCTGGGAGTCGAGATAAGGGTTGCTTCCAGTACTCATGTCTAAGGAATACTAGTATGACCATGAATTATGGTTTAAGTTCCACGTTTTTGCTTCTGTAATTGCAGCTGAAGGTATCCATACTTAACCACCAACTATATCGCCAAATAGAGCGGCCTGGCTGGAAGCTGGGTTGGGCGTGGGTAGGTGATGAGGTGATTTGGAGCATGCAGGGAGCTGAGGCTACAGAGCAAGGAAACTGCTCTAGGTTCAAGGGACAAGAACTTCCTCATTGTTGTGAAAAGAAGCCAGTGATTGTTGACCTTTTACCCGGAGCCTTGTACAATCTGCAGACCGCTAATTGTTGCAAAGGAGGCGTTCTAACATCCATGGTACAAGACCCTGATAAGATTACTGCGGTTTTTCAGATGGTTGCTGGATCTGTCAACGTTTCAGACTTCATAATGCCAGAAAATTTCACTCTTGGAATTCCAGGATATTCCTGTGGGAACCCAGTTTCGGTTGCACCAAGTAAGTATACTTCTGATGGAGGCCGTCGGTGGACACAAGCTCTTGGTAAGTTCTTTCCAATTATACATTTCCTTGCAAGCCTTTCCATTTCTTAAGTAACATAAATGATATCTAGCTAATAGTAATGATCATGTTCTAGATTTTGAAAAGCAAGTGAGAATTGCAAATTGGGAATCGGTAGTTTGTTTTGCTTAAGGGAATTAGAGCAGGAGTCACACTTGTCTTTTTACCCTTAGCAGAATTCAATCTTATTTTATTTATATATATATATATACATAAAATATTAAACACTTATGAAAATGCCATAGTTTGATATGGATGTACTACATGATAGAGTACCAATGCCCTGTAGTGTGTTTCTGCATGGATCTATTGCAGGAACTTGGAACGTGACATGTATCTACTCCCCGTTTCTGGCATCAACTTCTCCAAAGTGCTGCGTCTCCTTATCTGCATTCTACAATAGGTCAATTGTTCCCTGTCCCAAGTGCAGCTGCAGCTGCCAAGGATTACCTGAAGCAAAATGTGTAAAGTAAATCCTCTCTAGTTCTTTCATCATCTGAGATATATATAATAAGGTGCACCTGGAAATAACCTCGATTAATGATCCTATGAAAGAAAATATATACATCAATTATCAAAACCAAACTCCTAAACGAAAACTAATATAGTTATTTATGATTGAGGAAAGGAGAATCAGTCCTGTATTTTTTATGGCTTTGCTGTGCTTTATCTAATTGCAAGTATGATTGCAACACGTTCCTTCTTACCATGAGATGATCAAAGAAGCATCTAGCTAGCTTGTATTGCATCCTTAAATAGTTCTTGTTTAACCAGAAAAAGTGCCTAGCTCTCCTAAAATTGTTGTAGTCGAATTTGATGATATTCCTCCTTGAAGCTACATATAAAAACAGTTTCATAGATTCTGTCATTCCGCAAAGTTAATCTAGTACTTACCTTTCATTATTATCAGAATGGAGAAATAAACATACGACAATAATATTTTGATCCTTTGCAATCGGCAGATTGACCATGCTATCACGATTTTTTCTAAACAGGTTTGGTGAAACACCATCGCTGTTGCAAGAACTAGAAGATCCAAATCAGGAGCAACCATCTTTAGTCAGGTGCACGCAGCATATGTGCCCAATACGGGTCCATTGGCATGTGAAACGAAGTTACAAAGAATATTGGCGGGTCAAGATAACGGTGAATAATCTGCATATCATGAAGAATTATAGCCATTGGAACTTGGTGGCATCACACCCCAACCTAAAAAGCCTGACACAAGTTTTCAGCTTCAACTATGAGCCACTTAACCAGTATGGTTATATCAGTAAGTCAGATCAAACCACATTGAGATTTACTCGCAATTACAATCACTGGCAGATGCTCTGCTAGGTTTTTTTTTTTTTGTGGATTTGAAAATCTTAGTGAGACAAGTATATTATTTTTATGCGTTAATGCAGATGATACAGGGATGTTTTGGGGGATTCAGTACTACAATGACATGCTGCTAGAGGAAGGTGAAAGGGGAAATGTGCAAACTGAAATGTTGCTTCACAAAGATCAAGGGGTGTTCACTTTCAGAGAAGGATGGGCTTTCCCAAGAAGAATTATGTTTAATGGTGATGAATGCGTCATGCCCCCTCCTGATGAGTACCCAAGGCTGCCTAATAGTGGACATAGTGCCAAATTGAGCCTTTCTGCAATCTTTGGCTCATTGTTGCTGCTAATAATTCTGTGCTAAGAAGTGAATACTTTGCGCATTAGAGACTTCACTTCCCAATTGTACAAAACCATTTAATTTTTAGTGTTTAAAGAAATTAAAAATACAGAGCAGGATACGTACTAACATTGATAACAATTAGATAGAAGATTTCCAACTTCCTTTTCACTCATCTGAAACACCTTAATTCTGTGAATGCATAGAAAGATTATTGTTGATATCCTTTTGTCAATAAATAGGTAACTAGCGTCCTCTTCAGAGTCTTATTTAAAGGTTTAATAGTTGAATAATGTCTAAACATAGATAGCAATCTGCTCAAGTTGTTTGTCCCCAGGACAAATCATGAAAGAGCCATTGATTCTAGCAATAGCACTTGCAAAACACGAGGCATCGCAACCCATGGTGCATTAAGACAAATAAAATATCGTCATAGAAAGGGAGGAGTTGAAGGTAAAAGCTTTGACACGGATTGAGATGGAACATGGGTTGATTTTTGGACTGAGTTGGTAAGTGGCATGCCAATTTGCAAATAGCTTTTATCTCTTGTTCCCATCCTTACAGCTCAGTACTGGCCAGCCTGGATATACCAGCATCTTTCAACTCATATTAACCCTCCAAAATTGGAGAAATGATGAAACAACTTTTTCTCTTCCAGTTTTTCTTAGTAAATGAAATGAGCTTGTGATCCTTCCTGAAATAAATCGCAACTTGGCAGGTCTTTCTGGTTCTATCAGGTGTCTGTTACTAAAATAGATGGCCATTTGGCCCATCCTTCCACTCTACTCCAGTGATTTTAATCAATGATTAAAAAACCACTTTGGCACAGCAAGAAATAAAAGAGAGGAAACTAACAAGAGACACTGGCAGTTTCCGGTAGTTGCAACTTATTGCAACAACTTTTATTTAATTATTAAAGGCCTGATAATGCCAAGGGGAAAAGAGTGGGAGTGGGGGTGGGGGTGGGGGGTTTAAGTAAAAATAGTACGAGGGTACCTAATTGATTGAAAACCAGCACACACCTAATTGAGTGAAAAGCAGCACACACCAAATTGATTGAAAACCAGCACGCACCAAACTATCTTCAAGCTGAAGGGCACAACCAGGCAAATTATACCCAACAGAACCCAGAAAGAAAACGTGGATTTCATTAAAAACATTTTACAAGAAATATTTTCCTACCATTATGCATTACAAAATAATGCACATCCACACAGCCAAAAGATCTCTGCACTAAGGTGGTATCCACTAAGTGGATACTTGAAATGGAGGAAAAATGGAGCACATAAAATTTCTGATGCGTAACCATTGATGAGCATACAGGAGGGAGTGAAACATGGAACCTGCTCTTATGTTTACCACCTCAGGTGAATCATAAGCCTGAAATCCAATTTTCTGGCGATGACTACCAGGTGCACATTAAGGATATTAATTTGTCAAAAGAAAAAAAAGGGTAAGAGATGACAGAAAGATAAAGAGAAGATCAGGCAGAGGGAGGGCACCAAGACTGGATGAACTTGGCTTTATCCCGCACAAGGGAAACAATAAATTTGGTCAGCATTGCAGCAGCCAGTTGAAGAAGTAGCATAAAAGAGCTCTGGCTAGATTAAATATTTAAATGCGGAGTGGACCAGTTACAGGGTCATGACCAGAACTGGCATCCTTGTGTTTCAGAGAGAGGTTCGCGAATTGGGAATCAAGATCTCTACTGCTAGAGCGTCGATGGCTAGAAGACGGTTGCTGTTGCTGTTGATTTTGCTGCTGCTGGTACAACACTCGTAGCCTACCAATCTCCCTCTCCAATACTTCCTGTTCAACTGAGCACAATGATTGCATAATTTAGTTTCCATTCAATACAATTTTGTTTTAATCAATTAAAATAATTTCTGTTCATCACAAGACAGATCAATGATGGCCTCTTAGACACATTTGCCCTTTCTCCATAAATATTCATGCTTTTGGAAGGACCAATGCATTGTTAAGCGAGCTGTGCTCTCAAGGAGGCAGGAAAATCACTTTTACTGGTATAGAACAACAAATTCAAGAATAAGACATGGACCACAGCATCCTATTTTCCCCCTAACCATGAAGGGAAAACAAGTGACTGGCTCGTTCAGGAGTCAAGACCTAACTTAACCCCTCCCACACAAAGAACAGAAAGACATTTGTATCTTTTATTAAAACAAGGTAACAAACTGGATCTATCACCCCTCATACAGCTCCACAAATGAGGCCTACAGAAAAAAAAAATTAAAAGGTGGAAAAATAGGTTGTTGTGCACTACTATGTAATACAGAAAAACAACATATAATCACAGCCTTAGAGGTGATAGGTTAGACACTTACGATATTTGATAACCTGCTCCTGAGCTAAACTCTCTAAACGTTGCTTAAGAGCTTTGTTCTCCATGCTAAGAATAAGATTCTGCTGGTTGAGAAATTCAAGCTCAGCTGAAACTTCAGATCCTTCTGCCTGTTGAGCAAGAAACACAATTAACACTTCAATGTAAGGCATACTTGTGTCATAACTTTAAGTCAATTTCAAAAGTAAGTAAACATTAAAAAACTTCAAGTTGGACTAATTCTTGCCTGCAAGGCTTGTACATTTCTTTCCAGCTCAGCTATGTACTGAAGTTTGCGCACCCTTGAGCGCTGAGCAAACTGCCTGCAATACACAGCGACAAAGTAATGTAACTGAATCTTTTCTACCAATGTAGTGCATTGGTATAATAACCAAATATGTATTTTTGTGTAAAAGCTTCAAGCATCACACATCAAAAACAAATTGAAGTCACCAGTTATCAACAAAACAAATATCAACTAAATTAAATGCTGGGCAGAACAAAATAAGAAAATTTGAAGGGAGAATGAATGTATGCTATATGTGATTCCATTTAAGAACAAAAGAACATGTAAGAATATGTATGCATGTTATACTTTTGTGTGTGTATATGCAGGAAACCTGCACTACAGACTACAGACTACAGACAAGTACCAGTATACCCCTCATGTCCTATAAAATGATAATTCAAAAAGGATTTGTAAACCAAAATCAAGTCTAACTAGTTTGCGGTAAATATTCGTCTCAAGAGGTGCAAGGCCAAGAAATGCATAAATCAACTAAAATAGTGAATGCAAGAGACAGAAACGCCTAATGAATGCAAGCATTCCTACAGCACCTGCAGGTAACTAGCATCAATCTCAAATCCTGTTGGAAATTAATTGACAAATTCCCTGTCGATTTGTTAATTATAAGCAAAAAGTAATTAATTACTAACAACATCAACAGCATTATAAGCAAATACAAGTATAACTGAGCACATAAAATGTGACCTTTGAAAGATATTGATAACAGAGTGAGATTTGGCTCAATGCATGCACATGAAGAAACTAAGATATAAGAAAAAAAAATAAACAAAAATAAAAAAAGACAGGCCGAGCCACCAGGAAAACATAATAAGTTACGTCACTGTAATGGAACTATAACCCCAACAATTGGAACAATAAAATAGGCTACTCACTGCTTGGCACGTTTTGTATCACTGTCAGATGCCGAAGACTTAGCGTGAGAATTATCCTTTCTCTCAGAAGAAGCTTTTGCATCAAGAGGGGATGACTCAGCAGAATCTTGTTTATCGCTTGCTGTTGATGGAGCACCCTCTACTTCTTGTGGTGCACATGATGAACCTAAACCCTGGAGAATGGTGTTTTCTCTAAGAGGAAGCCCACTTGGATGGGTCACAGTATTCAAAGATGAATCCCATGCCCTATTCTTTTGCTTTACCAAGTTCACATCAGTGTAGAAAGAGGCAAGCCGAGCATCTTTGTGACCATGATAATCAAAGTCCTGAGATGCCCAAGAAGGTGCAGAAATCATATTTTTATATCTGTACTCATCCTGAACTGCATAATCTAGGTTAGGAGCATTAGCTACATCAATATATGCAAAAGAGTCACTTGATGAACGTCGATGACCTCCTCTGCGCACAGGAGTCTCAGGCTCATTAAGGAGATCATCAAGCCAAGAAGGCTGTTCATCTATCAGAAGGCTTTCAGAGGAAGTGCGCTGGTGGTGTGTACTTCCCTCTCTAGGCTTTTGAACTGCTTTTGACCCAATTACACTGTTGGGGACATAATCAGTATATGTTGGGGAGACTGTAGGAAATGGGCTTTTTGGAGGAAGTAAAGCATGTTTTCCAGCAAACATCAAATTTCTTATGTTTGTTGACCCCTTGGAATTCGCCATGGCCAAGCACAACCAGTTCCTGCAAAGAGCACAGCAGAGACAGATCATGAAATAGATCAATTATGATAAGAACAAAGGCATACATAAAAGTCCCAGAAAAAGAGTTGCAGTGATATTTTCCATCCACAAACCCAGAGACAATAATCCCTCCATTCAACAGAGAAAACCAGAAATACAATAGATTGTACCATGCATCAAACCTATTGTCATATAGCAGATAATGATCTAAATATGAAAACATATATGTCTGGTACACAGCACATGCATAACAGGTAGGCATTCAGGAAAAGATTCACAATCTGTACGGGAAGATGATGGAAAACAGTAAAAGAACTAGTGAATTATACATTACAGAATTATTTTGTGTGTACGTCCAAAATCCAAAATCTTAGGAAACAGGTAAAAGCATTTTGCGCTTTTATCTTCCTAGGTAGAAGGTTGTAACCTTGCACAATTTCTATTAGAATGATCAGTGTTTTGATTGTTTTAACTGAAACCATGCATATGAACTATCAAGGACAAAAATACTGCCATTAGAAAACTCGGAGTCATAAAAGATCATCTTCTTGTCAGCATCAAACACTCTTGTCAGAAATACCTGCCCAAAAGTAATCATATTCATATATTGTTCAAAGTGTTGACTGTTATATATGTAGCGAAGTCTCTCAGAGTACTGTATCAAAGGCATACTCTCAAATCCTACTTTTAGCAGGAATCAAGGAAGTAAACTCTCATATGCATGGTCCGGAATATATAATAAATTGCAAAATTAAATTAAAAAACAATGTAAGAAGAAAAAGTCCCAAATGCATATCGTCCCCGCTGAAATTGCCGCAGATAACATGTCTACAGGGAATAGATCAAGGCGGTCCTAGAAACATTCATTAAACAATCTAATTGTTCACCTTAAATGACAGTTTCTATGTATTCAACAAAACAGGAGAATGTAAAGCAAAATCTCTCAAAATTAACAGATTCAAATTAACTTAGAACAGTGATTCTGGCACTATTTATAGTCCTTTTTTTTTTCCTTTTCCAAACACAAAAACAACGTCAAAACTCCTAAATTAAATTGTGTTCTGAATAATAATCAATAAATAAAAAATTAAATAATAAAACATCACCTAAGCTAAGCAAAGGTATAGAATAGTGAAAATCAAAATACTGAAAAACTTATTCCTTGTTATTTCCCACATTTCCTCAGCAACCAAAAACTAACCAAAGAAAATCTAAGATAAATAGAAACCAGAACGCAGCTCATGAAATTAAAAAGGGGAAAAAAGAAGCCTAAGAATTTCAGATTAGGTATACAATGAAACGAAATGTTACAATGTGAGAGATGAAGAATAGATTAAAACTAACATAAAAGCAGAAATTAGTTGAAAATAAGAAAACAGATTCATTTTGGAAGCTACAAAACAAACGGAAAACAAAAACAAACCAAAGATTTTTTTTTTTTGTTAATTATGTTATTTTAAATTCGGCCCCAAAAAAAAAACGGAAAAGCTTACCCTTCCTGGATTGAAGAATTGAGATCTTGAAATGCAATGCTTCAATGTTTCTAAATCGGAAGCCAACTGTTTTCTAGGGTTTTCTTTTATTCCTTTTTTTCCGTTTTTTTTTTCTTTTCTTTTTTGTCTGTCTTCGGTTTCCCTTCTTAGGAAGCCCCCCACTCTCTCTATTTCTATTTCTCCTCTTTCTCTCTCTGTCTGCGTTGAAGTCTGGAGGTGGAATAAGCAAATAAGGGGCTGGATTGAAAAAGTTAAATCTAAAAAAGGAGAAAACTTTTTCACGTTTTAACCCCTCCAAAATACTCATATTATATACTACCCCACTCAAATTCCTCATTCCTTCTTCTTACTACTTAGCTGATGTTAAAATTGCGGGAATATAGTAATTGCAGGGACGCAACATGTACCGCCTTAACCATTAAAGAAAATTAAGTATACATTATTTCATCAATAGGGTCATTATTTATTAAAAAAAATACTTTATAGTTTTAAATGTAACTTTTATATATGAACATTAATTCATTAGTAATTTATTTAATTATATTCCAAAATATCGAATTCAATAAAAGGTATATTGTCGACAAGGGCAAGTAATCTTTTGGGCGGTTTGGTTTTGTGGATTGAAGAAAGGAAAAAAGGGGGAGAGTAATAGAAAAGGATGGGTATTGCGTGCATGCAAAATTTGCTGTGCTTTTTAATTAGGAGTAAAATTGGTTGGATTTTCCTAACTATGAGTTGGGAGGTGAGTTTATTACACGTAAAGTGAAGGGGAAATGCGGTGCCAGTTGTTGGTTTAAATTATTATTATTATTATTATAATTAAGAACCAATTATCAAAAGAGAGATGAGAAGAAAGTGCACAAAGACAACCAAACTCCACACACATGGAAAAAAAAAAATACACAAAGAGACAACAAATTTTTATATGCATATACTCCTTCCAATCTGTCCCCCAAGGATTCAATATTCCTCTCTCTTATGGCCTTTGCCTTACTGCTCACTTTCCAGTAACCCAATTTTTTTAATTTTTTTTCTCGATCCCAATCTCACCTTAATAATCTACTTTAATTCAAATTTTATGCGTAAAGCACATTTAATCAAGCATGAAAAATAAAGTACCTGTGTGTATTTGAGATCTAGCTTGGATTTCTTTCCATCCTCACACGGTTTCGATCCTTGATCTTGCTAAAGTTTTACTTATTATTTATTATATATTTTATAAATAATATTAAAATTTATATATATAGAGGTATTGGGAATGAGTATATCAAATCAAATACGGGTATTCCATAAGTGATATACATATTTTACTTACACTTATTTCAAATTTAAATATAAAATACTTAATCTTATATAATTAAGTCGAATACTTATGAATATCTTATTTAAGAATACCTGTTACTATTCCTAACAGAAAAGTCAACTGTCAAGGGAAAAAAAAAAACAAAGGGGACCAATAAAACTTGAATGCAAACAGTAACAGAGTTATAAGGGTATTTGCACATTTATTGCAGAATAAATGGGTGCAAGCATAAAGGTTTTCGACAGCGTTTTAGTATGGTCCACCTGCCATTAATAGGCCATTTTCTTCCGTTGCTCGATGTTTTTTGTTTCTTTCATTGATATTTCAAGCAAAAAGGAGAGCAACAAGTTGCAGGGCCAACAAGATACAGTCAGATAGGAAAGGATCTGACTCTCTCCAATAATTTTGTACTGGAATTACTGCTTTTACTTTATAACCAATGGCCTTTTTAGTACACATGTTCTAAAAAATTTTCATAGAGTAATGTCTCTTGGCACTCATTCATTACTATTGCTGATGAAAACCATACTTTGTTTGAATGAAAATCACATTTGAACGGCCTTCTAGATGCATTAAATATTTACCTTATTAGAATTGAGAAAGGTACCTTAGAGGATCTAAACTTTGGGTGCAAAATGGGGTACCCCCAGAGTAATGAATTCATGATTCATGTTGTCTTGAGGCACCTAACACACCCTACATGAAGTGGAAGAACATCTTCTCTGGTACAAAACCCTGTAATTTACATAAATTTTTAGCAATTAAGTTGAAATAGGTTTGTTAACGAAGGGTGAGCAGTGACCACAAATATCAGAAAAAGCATGAATGTTGGAAGCAATCATATGGTTGAGAAAGGAATGCAAGCATTTTCAGTACAGAAATAAAACACGGTGTGCTTGCCCCACCACATTTATTGGCAACCGTTTCTTCGTGCAGAAAGCTTGGTTCTCATTCAGGGGAAACCATCAGAATAAATGCAAAACTAGCTATCAAGATGCACATTGATATAGTACATATCATGCAATGTACTTACATATTGTACACTTAAAACATGTATCAGAAAACTTGGATACTGGTCCTTGTATTCAGTATATACTTCAATGGCATCCCATTGCTGGGATCCATAAATAAGCTAATATATTTTATAGATCAGAATTAGTAAGAATATATGGCTATAGTTGATGCTGAGAATGACTTTAAGAACCAAGCAGTTTCTTCCATCTGGCATACCCTAGGATAAGCAGGAAAATCAACACACACCCTGCTGTAACACCTCCAACAAAGAGTTCAAATATCCCATCCTTCCTGTACAATGTACAAGGGATGTTCATACCAAACCACCCAGCTACCAAAGTTTCAATAGCTACAGCAAACGATGCAATGGTCAATGTCAATTGAAGTTGGATGAGTTCATTTCGCTGGTTGTCAAGTTGGATATTGACATAGTCTTCTGTATCATCAATATATTCACGAACCTGCAAATCCAACACAGGAAATGGTACTTGATATCAAGTCAAGGAGATGAAACCAGATGCATTCATTCCACCATAGTAAAGACAAATACTCACAGATAATATCTTGTTACGCGTTCCATCCAGCTGCATGAAATAAGCCTCAAGCAACATCTCCAAATCCTCGACATCATCGTCATCCAAATTGTGGCTGCTCACCAAACTTGCACTCCTGTGTGAACCAAGTCGAGGTAGACGAGGTGAAGTAGTACTGATGCTATTTGAAACTGCAGCTCCTGACAGAGCCTCGGATTGCTGATTTTGGATCCACTTTCTTGTTAAATACAAATGAGACATATCTTCATTGTCATCCAGTAGATGTTCAATTTCATCCCTCACCTGACATTTCACAGGTGTTCACTAATGCTTCACACATATAAAATAACATACAGATAAATGATGCAGTGTCGATAGGTTACATCTGTTAATAAATCATCTAACATGTTTTCATTGTAAAATCGTCTATAGAAAATAGCAGAGATTCATCAAATGCCTTGGGAAGTTGCACCCCACATTCCGATTATTCTGACTCTAACAAGATAAAAACTCTTTTGGCAGAATAAAGTAGGAGAGTTTTCATGCAATTGGTCTTCCCTCCCTCACACACATGCACTCATGCACACACACTCCAGATCCAGATAAGGAGAATTCTCTGTATTAGCAACAATTAGAACGTTGTCAGAAACAACAGGCATCAAAGATACCTTTTGTACACGTGCAAGAAGACGAGTGAGATTACTTTTCAAACTCCGCACATGTTCAAGATTCTTGGTGCTGACATTTCTGGCCAGTTCATCCAAGATGGGATAAGCATCTCTCTCAAGTTCTGCCACACTCTTGTCCAAAAATGAGCAGACAACCTCTAAAGCTATCTCCAGAACCTGAAACTCAAACGGAAGTTCACACTGCAAACCCTCCATGGCTTCTGGAACCGGTAACCACTGTCTACCAGTTGATACATGCATTTCACTATCATTTACATCCATTGCACCTGCTCCTTGGATCTTACATGCACTTTTATGAGGAAGTTGTTGTCTTAGTTGATCCACAAATTGAAGAACCTCCTGTTGGAGTGGATCCAGTATAAGAACTTCTTCGGCTGTAACTATAGCCTTTATAAACTCTAAATTGACAACCATAGCTTTCTCCCTGGCTAGAAAAGTTAAAAAAGAATCTCAGAATCCTTTTAAAGAAAAATCCTTAACTCTTTCAAAGATAATAATGACTAAATAGAGCATCCACCGTTCTTAATTGTTTGATACATATATCAATATAATGAAATTAGATCAAGGTACAACTCAGATTGGAATAAGAAAAAATGAATAGACTCTAAGTGAGAGAGTAAAAAACAGAACAATATTTTCCACCATTCCTCTTTGGAGAGCAGACAAAACTACAAAAGAAACAGAGCAAGCAGAGGAACAAACAGCACATTATGGGTGTGAACGAACCAAGCTGAGCCAAGCTTAGATATGTTCAGGCTTGGCTCGTTTACCAGGAAAGACATTCAAGCTTGAATGGATTTTTGAATTTATTGTTCAAGCTCCGCTCAGTATGTTCCAGATTTCCATTTTCTTTTTGTTTTCATTGATTTCTCACCACCCCAACAATCTATTATCAAATTAACAAGTTTCATTTGGGCATAAATTCTTAACAAAGCAATAAATTGCAAGTATTAATAAGAGTAAAATAGATCAAAATAGCAACTTTATTTAACAAACTAACAATCAGCTGATATTTACCCATCAAACTTTGAAACCTAACCCATGGAAGGAAGAGAGATAAAGTGACAATCTGTCTTCGCAAGCTGCTTCAGAGGCAAGCATATCACCACTCCAACTCATATACCGTCCCCAATTTCTTCCTTGCCTCATCTATGAGAGAGGGCAAAGGGCAACATCAAATGATTTTGACAGGGGTAGGTTCAAGCTTATTTGTAAAGAATGTAAAGGAGAATCAAAGCGATTAAGGTGAGGATTAAGGAGAGAAAAGAGAGAAAAAGGAAGGACGGAGAGCTACTGTTTCATTGTGCAAAAAGCTGACGAGACAAAAGCTGCATCGCAGAACAAGAAAAAGCCACAGAGGGTAAGCAGAGAAGCCACCGGCAAGCAAAATGGAAAGGGTAAGGGAACAAAAATTCTGAGAAAATGGCAACGTCGTAAATGGCAGAAAGGATTTTAGGTTTGAAGTGGTCAATTTCCAATTATACCTCTAAACAAGCTTTAAACGAGTTTGTTCACAAACTTAAAGGGCCGAGCTCATCGATGTTTGAACTTGGCTTGTTTATTAAATGAGCTCTAAAATGTTGTTCAAGTTCATTCATTCATTTTGTTAAACAAACATAAACGAACCTAACCCAAGCTTATTCACAAGCTTTTTATTGAACGTACTGGTTCACTTACATTACACCCCTACAGCACATTGCCCCGTGCTTGATTATAATAGCTACATATTTGTATAGCATCGCTTTCAGCAAGATTTCAAATAACTCTTTTTTTGAAAGACAAGATTTCATATAACTGAGCAACTTATATGATTAAGCATGGCAGTGTCATTTATTATGATCATTAAAATTTACTGAGCAATACAAACAACTATCATTGTTCTTAACAGTTTAACAAAAACCAACTTTTGCAGTGCCTAACATTGGAGTTTTTCTACTAAGATCCCCTTGAACGCTATAGTCAGCTTATTGTCATGAGCTTCATTCAGAATGAAAGCATACTAACCATTAACAATCAACAGAGAGTAACAATATTCATTGAAGAGTTGGCAAGAAACCAAAAACAAGAGAATCATCTTAATCAACATGCAAGGCTGGTAGTCACAGAACCACTTTGCATAGACAATTCATAACTAATATTGGCATTTAAGGTTTGTTTGGATATATAACAAGCAACACAACTTAAAAAGCCACTTGGTTTAGTGGCATTCTTTTCTTTTTTTGGATAATTGAAATTTTTATTCATGATCCAAAAGAAGCAGGAATGTCTTGCTATAAATGAAAACATTAGGCCAAAGCCTTACAAAAGAAAGCTACCCAACTACCCAGCTATACAGATTCCCGTCTTTTACACAGGTCAACATACTTTGTGTTAGAAATGATGTTTGGTAGAGAGTTTAGTCTAGTTCAAATACATTGTGTTAGAAAGAAAGCTACCCAACAACCCAGCTATACACATTCTCCATCTTCTACTCAGGTCAACATTCACTGTGTTATCAATGATGTTTGGTACAGAGTTTAGTCTAGTTCTGATATCATCAGCTATGAGGTTGAAGATTTCTTCAAGGCTCTGAGATAGAGTTGTGTGCTTTCTGGCATTTCATGGCCTCCAAATATGGTAAATATAAGCAGTCCAAGCCAATCGTAGTAAGATAAAAGGGAAAGACTTCCCTCTCATATTTGGAAACTGCCCGGTCCAACTCAGCATTCCAACCTCCTGAGCTCCTCTGAATACCTGAGACTAGCAAACTCTAGACCATATAGTTTTTGAGTAATTGCAACTAAAAAACAAAGGATCCCTGCTCTCCTTCTCAGTCTTGCAAAGATAACACATAGTAGTCTAAACAGAAACTCCCCACGCATGAAATCTAGCAAGAGTGCTTAATCTATCCAATATTGCCAGCAAAGCAATAAAAGAAAACTAAGGAACATGTAAAGGGAACCAAATCAATTTAGTGGCATTCATTTCCAATCAATGTGTTTTCTATCTAACATTCAGAAAGAATCTTCAAACCAAAAAAAATGAAAACTCTTTAAAACCGTTATCCTCTCCACTACCTCGAAGATAGTTGATATCTCCACTATTTTCACCAATGGTTAAGATTTGGCCATATCAACCTTTTTTCTTTTTTTAGAAGCAAAACACAACGAAAAAGAAATCCTACCAGATTTACTCTAATTACTCTCCCTCTCCTACTGAAAAAAAGAAAATTACTCTCCCTCATCATTCTTTTTCTTAATCAAGTGCTCAAGTAAAAATGTTCTCCTTCCTTGCTGGATTAGCAATGAACAACAAAGCAAAATAAAAGAAATCCAAACCCAAAAAGAATCAATTCAAAAGACAAACCATTACAGAGGACAGCAGGACGCAATTAAGCAACAATTTCCTCTGCCTCTTTCTCCTGTTGGCTTTCTATCTCTTAGTTCAGTGGTTCTTTCATTTTTTTTTCCCAGCAAATTTCATCCTCCAATAGGGTTCATAGTGTTTATGGGTTCACAGCAACCTACTTTTTGGAGTCAGATAAAAGAAGCCTTTCCCTTTGACATCTTCCAGCATTATGAAAAATAAAAAATAAAACCAAGGATAAACAAGGGAGTTAGAAATTCAAAATGAATATGGCTAAAACGTAAGAGAGATATTCTTTTTCATTGTGAAAAGATAAAAAGATAATGTGGCAAATTCCTAACGGTAGGCGAAAGAGTGGAGATATCCACTATTTACTAAGTAGTTAAGAGGATCCTCTCCCTCTAGGGATACCTGAAAAGCCTCATCTAAGCAGCAGATGCAATTCCACTCTAAATTAACAGTTTATTCCGCTTCCTAGTTCCTACTTGCATGCTAATAGAACCCTGAATTCTCAATTTTAAAAAAAGGAACATTAAATCAGACCAATAAGGAAATCAATTACCTTGCAATCTGCAAGGTGAACCGATTAACTCTAATCACAATTTCAATTAAAAACAATTAATCAGACCATCAAAACAGCAACTCTTTGATAAATTTAAAAAGAGAACAAAGCAGTTTAACTCTGTTTAAACATACCAAGAATAGTGGAGGAGTGAGAGAAGATCGGGCCAAGAATCCTCAAATCTCTAGCAGGAATCGAAGCTCTTTTAATTATCGTATTCTTATCGTATTCCACCAACTCCGAAATCCCCATCGTATCAAATCTCATCCATAGCTTTGCCCCCGCCGCCTTCTTCTTCCCCTTCCCCGCCGCTCCCACCCCACCACCACCACCGCCAATCAAATTACCCGCGCTCGGAGGCGGAGGTGAAGATGAAGAAGCGGCTCCTGTGGGCAGCGGCGTCGGCTGTTGTGGGACCGCCGTGGATTTCGGACGCCGTCGCCTAGTGGAGGAGCGGCGGAATGAGAAGGGGCCTTTGCCCATTGAAACTCTCTCTCTCCTACAAATCTTTTGTGTTTTCTTTTTATCTTTTTTTCTTTTGATCTTGAATTAAGGGGCCATGAAAATTAGGGAAAAGCTGGGAAGAGATTTGTCCTTTTTCCGTTCTGATTCCGACTCTTCTTCTTCTTCCATAAACGAATCAATCAGTTTTGACTTTCTTTTTGGTGTATTTAATTTGTTTATTCAGGCGTGGCAGAGTGGAGGGAAGATTCTTGCAGGGTTAAACGCCCCTGCTTTTATAATTTCATTTTCCCTCAACAAAAAGCTCATCTTTTTCTTTAAATTTTGTTTGGATGGCCGTTGAGACAAGACAACCCACACTTTTTGTTTAATTCTTGGACGGGCTTTGTTTTCCTATTCACGCTTTTTCCTGTTTGATTTGTCTAATTTGTTCGAATATTTCTCTAATCTTTTTAATCACGGCCTTCAATAAAAAAAACTTTAAATTTTGTATCATTTAATTTTATTAATCTTTAAACTATATTGTAATTATCTTATTAGATGAAAAATCTTATTTATAAATTTAAAATTAATCTCATTATTTATTGATGTAAAATACGTAACAATATTGTTTAGCTTGAATCAAATATTAATTTATTTCAATTAAGTGTCACATTCCTTGATGTAATGAACAAAATTTTAAAAAATTAATGGACCTAATTTAATTAGAAAAAAGTACTAACCAAGTTAGATCTCATTATTCTTTTTTTGGAAGCGCATAATCATGGTGCTTAACTTTTTCCTTACTCAGTTCACAATTTTAATATAATAATAATTTGTGCTTAAGAAAACTTTAGTACGTATTGTCCATCACATATTTTAATATTATGTTTATATATATATATATAGTCATCCAACAACCCAGTTTTGTGTTGTCAACAAACATGTGAAACGACAAGAAGAAATCAATGTCAAAAAAAGCAAACAACATACAACATGTTGATGTTGGACCACTCTACAGTTGGATTAAACCATCCAGGTTTTCTCTTTTTGGGTTAACCAAACCTTTGGAGTGTTAAATCCTCTAACAATTTTGTCTGAAAAGAGTTATTCCTTTAATGAAAAAGGCTAGGAGCTATAGAAACATGATGCATACTGCTTAACCACATATAGGCTTTGAACTCAGTTTGAATAATACTATTTGAGTTTGATGCTTCATACCCATTATTTTTCTGGGATCACTTTGCTTAGAGGGACCACCATGACAAGAAAGTCCTTTGTGCTTGCTGACACATGAACATGTGCAGGCCTGCTTAGAGTTTGGCTACTTGGTTAAAAATATACCAAATAACCAATGAAATGCGGTTTGTCCCAGATTAAGTTGTTCCTATCTGCAACACTGCAACTTGCTAGCTAATCTATATGTAAGCCAGAGCAACACTAAGCACAGTTTTTATTTAATAGCAAGAGCTTGATTGTGCACAATCATTTATTTTTTTTTATTTAACAAGATGAAAACTGGTGTATTTAGTGAAACAACTATTGTTTATAATACAAATAATAAATATTATCCAACAATGTTGTATACATCATCTGTTCTTATTCAGACAGGTTTTATTGTTACCTTAGGTCTGAAATCATGTACATCCAATAATATCACTTTTCTAACCACAGCATGCTTGATCGACCAAACGCATTGTCAGCAATAAGACAAATAAACAATCATAGAGGAACTATGGTCATATGCAATTGAAGATTAGCTTGATAACATAATGCAGCAAAGTCAGGTTCATGGTCAAGCAGCCAATATCAACAACAAAAGATCATGCAGACCAAACCTACCGACATCTTGCAGATTGGAGCTGAAAACAACACCACTAGCTAGCATTTCAAGTTTCAATTAGTATATGCCCAATAGATGTTGTAAACTACGGGGTTAAATGAATTTGATATGAGATGATCGTTATACTATCATCATAAAAATAGCAATAATGGATACTTCGTTTTTAATTAACCACCAGCATAGTTATATCAAACTCATCTATCCTTGTTTCACACAGAGGGAAAACCATGAATCTTACCAGATCAGATAGCTAGAACAGAAAGATATGATGAAATCTTGCAGATGAACGACATAAAGCTAATATAAACAGACAGTTACAATTTTGTGACCTGCTTCACTGCTAAGCTGTACAAACTAGGAATCAATGCTTGGTAATAACTATGGCAAATAACTAAAATATGCCTTGCGTTGTTGGCAAATCCAAAATTTATGTTCAAGTTAATCACATTAAAAGAGGGAACCAAAAGATCAAAAGATAATGGAAAAAACTAAGATGCGGAGAGAGGGATTGGCTTTACTGCACTTTGAATTCGTCGAAAAGCTGTCTTTACTCTCTCCTTTAGACCTTCACTTTCACTCTCAACATCCCCACTCTGTTTATCAAGATGAGCTACATTCCCGTCCACACTTATCATAAGCTTTCCATTTTCTCCTAATTTGACATCCCCAAAGAGTGAAACTAGGAGTGCATGAATAACCTTTTCTGCCTTCTTCCCATTTTCTTCTTCTGTTTTTACAGCCTCAGATTCAACTACTATCTTAGGGATCTCTCGGCTGATGTTCAGAACCAAAGCTACAATGGAATCTGACACCATGTCACTTATAGGATCTGATGTCCAATGCAATGAAATATGCTTATCTGAATCCTGCTTCACAGTCACTCTATCATGCACCCGCAATGTTGGAACCCCAGATTCTTCATCTGTTGAAGATTCCACACTCTCATATATCTGCTCAAGTCGATGTTTTATCACACCAAAGGCACCAGCAAATGGGATAGTAATCCTCTGAGTGATATTAGCTGTTGATAGCTGTGAGAAGATATGTATATCATCAGAAGCCATTATCTGGTACGTGAAACCTTTCTTTACCAGAACACCACTGACAGTTTCACCTACTTCTGGGGTCTTTTCAGCCAATCTTCCAATGGTCTTAGCCATTTTCTCTGAGTTAAAATACATCTCAACAGACTGACAATTCTTAGGGGTAATGATTTTGGTGTTGCCATCAGTAAGCTCGGTAATAAGCTTCTGTTTGAGTCTCCCCATCTCATTTGCTTCTCCATGAACAAGAATTATGTTGGGAGGCATGAGCTCTTTCAAAAATGTACTAGTCTGCGCATAGTCTGCATGGGCAGAGAATGAAATGTAATGAACCTGCATGCTGAGTGGAGCAGTGAGACCATTCATGAGCGTGACTTCCTTTGGTTCACTAATAATTGTTTTTGCCAGCGTCCCTTCGACGACATAACCAGGTAAAACACAAGCATTTCTCTTATCAGAACACCACATTTCAAAGAGTTGGCGTGACAACCCACTCTGAAGTCCACCAGGACTTGCCATTACAACAGATGGGCCTACATCACTAAAATCCTCAATGCTATTTAATGGTCCAATGTGCTTGAACTTGAAGGGGTTTGAGTTTGCAAATTGATTGCGAATTCTCTCATTCATCGAAAGTATGTATGTTTGATAAACAGCCATACACTTTTTTGCAAGTGGAGAGGCATAATATATTGGAATGTTATCAAGCTCAGGGTGGTTTGACCAATACTCATCAAGGATCAATAGAAGTTCTTGCGCACGACCCAGGGCAAATGCTGGAATTAGAACACGACCCCCTTGTGATATAGTAGAATGGACAGCATCAGTAAATCGCTTCTCCCGAATGTGCCGTGGTTGGTGGAGCTGGACACCATAAGTGGATTCAATTATGCATATATCAGGAGAAAACTGTGGGAGCTCAGCAGCACGGAGATGCCGGTCTTCTTCCCGGGAATAGTCTCCAGTGTAGAGGACTCGAACGCCAGCAATGTCAACCATAAACATGGCAGCACCAAGAACATGACCAGCAGTATAGCACCAGAATTTAATGCCATTTACTTCCACAGTTTGGTGGAAATCAATAACCTGCAGTCAAGCACATAAAAGAACAACACATATTCAATCATTTACTGGTTTAAATTCAAAGCAAATCTAACAACATCAGAACCAGGTTTCACAGAAAGTACAACACTAGAACAGATGGAAATTAAACATTACCAAGACTACGATCACATACCTCAATTTTATCCATGGAACGATTAATGTCTTGTTCGTCAAATAACATGTCTTCAACTGAAACTTTGCTCACTTTGACATAATCAGTCAGAATTAGCTTATAGATAGCCTTTGTTGCATGAGTCATAAAGACTCGGCCTCTGAATGTGGTCTGATAGAAATTTTAAAACATATTGCTTTTAAAAAGAACACACACACATATTTAAACTTATACATTAATTCACTTGGAAAGAAACAAACCTTTTCCAGAAAGTACGGTAGGGATGCAGCATGATCCAAGTGAAAGCTGCACAAATATCAAAAGCAAGTGAAATATACCAATTAACTCTACCGACTAGCAGAATTGAAGGATATAAAAAAAAATAAGAAGAAAAAAAAAACATACTGGGTGATAAGAAGGACATCTATTGTTGACGGATCAATCTCATCGAAATACGGCAAAGCAGCCATACCCGAGTAAGCAGGATGAATTCCACAATCAAACTATCATGTCAAGAAAAAAAAAAGATTCATAGGAAAAATTACAAGCAAATAAGTTAATAAGCAAAATCCAAAAAAAAGGATTAAAAGAATGAGCAAGCATACCAGTACAGTTTTGCTTTTATAAGTCATGTAAACACAAGAACGACCAACTTCATTGCCAGCGCCTAAAGGGGTTATAGTAAGCTGATCTCCTTCTCTTGTTAATGGCGCATCTCTTCTTTTAAGTGACGCTGGCTGCCCTGTTGAAGCCATTTCTTCTCACTGAGAGAACTTTCTTTCAGCAGCGAGCGTTTCGCTATGAATTTGAGCGGTAGCTTAAACTCAAAGCTCGAAGAAATTGATGAGCTGTCGCTTGCAAAGTAGCGAGCTCTAAAACCCTAATTTGGTAATGGAGAGGGATCCAAGGAAATGAGAACCGGGATGACAACGGTAAGGATAAGTTTGAAATCAAACCCAAAGCCCAAGCTAATATTTGGGTCATTGGATTAACAAACGAGAAAACATAAAAGGCCCAAAAATAAACGACCACAGTGGGAGTCGAACCCACGACCTTCTGATCCGAAGTCAGACGCGCTAATCCACTGCGCTATGCGGTCGTTAACGCTAACGGATTGAGGAATTTAGTATGTAATAGTTACTAATTTTTGAATATAAGCATTCTAACATAAGAGCCAGCAAATACATAAAAAAGAAAAGTAAAATACAATAAATATGGCAACCGGGGCTGATTTCAATTATGTGCCAGTAATAAGCCAGCACAATTCTCAAAACTGATTCATGGAGTCACTATTAATGTCAAGACAGGAGAGCACGAACTCCATTTGTACAAATTGTTTTCCGTCCATGGACATACAGCAAAATAAGTAAGAAAAGGCAATCATCACAGCTGCCTGCTGCTGCAACCAGACAAAGTTTTCTCTTCAGGTGTTAACAATCATTACAAAGTGATCATCACATGAATGCCTGACTTGGTATCCTCTCTTTTAACTTTCCCGTAATGCTTCATCCTCCAATCTTTGTATTCAGGTGGAAGAATATGTTTTGTTACCAAAACTTATTGGAGCTTACGCTTGTGTTAAGTTGTTAGAACATCAGGAAGATTGGTGGATGCTCCAAGAACTTTACCACCGACATCAGGAAACGTTTCATAACCTGGCAATGGACCAACCGTCCCGTTTCTCCTGATTTTAATTGGATACAGCATCAAGTGTCCCCTCATTTCTCTGTAATCATCATCCACAAATGATTTCCAGTTACGTTTGGCAATCTTGTTAACAAGCTTTATACATTCCAGGCTTTGCGGTTCCCGGAAAGCATCCTCCAGTTTGCCAAGGTGTTCAGCCCACAGAGACATCCGATAACCATAAACCTACATCCAACAATACTGGTGCAACTCATAAATCTAAACAGGAATTTAGGCAAACATTAAATATATCTTATCCCCCAGAGATATTATTCTCCATGCTTCAATGCCATTTTGTTTACTTTGAAGCATATGCTAAAACAAATAAACCAAAAAAAAAAATAGTAGTATATATAAATTACTGCCTGTTGTCTGGCATTCTTGAGTATTTAAAAGTGAACAGAGCCAGAATCCCTAACCTGGCCATGTGGGTGGGATTTCTTTCCTGCCCATGTGTAATTTGGTTGGTAAGCACCCATAGCTATTTCTGTGTCCCTTGAACCATCCAATGATCTCTGGTTAATGTTTGCTGATCCCATGATCACATACTCATCATCAACTATCATCCCTTTGGCATGGACATAAATCATGAATCTGCGGAACTCTTGGGCCAATGCCTGTCAAAATATATAAGAAGAAATTTCTAGAGTTAATCAAATACAGATGATCAAAGAAAAAAACCTATCCATTAAATAGAAGGTATTATTATGCTATAGGAGAACACTCTTGCTTGATAGAAGGCAAGCTGACATCAAATCCAGAGGTAATGCTACGCATAAAATAAGTTTAGCTTCAGTCATGTGGCAAAACAACAGCATAATACACCCTGTCAAGCAGCCACACTTTGGAGGGTGTCACATTATTAACATTAGGAATTGGATAATTAATTGCATTCCATTTTGGAAGCCATTTTACTTTGATTGCCGGAAATATAATGTACATTTTGAATTTTAACCACAACATAAAGCCATCATAAAGATCTTTGTAGTAGCAACCTCATATAATTATGAGTAGATAAAAATAGCTTACCAGTGCACGGTTATCCGTTTGTTGATTTACTTGAGATGAACTTTCTGAAGAGGGAGCATCACGCTTACCGAGGCAATAGAAGTTCAAATAATCTTGTGGATGATATTGATCGGAAAGGCCTGATTTTTTGAGTTCTTGTGCAATGATTGAGTACATTACAGCCATTGTTTGTCCCTGCGTGCATTTAAACATCAAATAAAGCATAGATATTATGATAACTTGCAACTTGCCAACATGTTATCCAAAAGGTTTCGACATGGATAAGAAATAACATGCAGAAATGCAATTTGCTAATTTGCACATAAGAGCTTAATGAAAGACATAGCTTTTTCTTCCCTCCTCCCTACCTTGGGGAATCTAAAACTATCATATAATATTTTGCATTTTCTTTTCAATAGTGAATACACCACTCAAGCCAGGAAACCACCAGTTCAGTCTATTTCTGGATCTTAATTTTGCAGCCACTCAAGAAGTAAACCACACTTCTATAATTTCTTAGATCGTCAACAAGGCAACAAGGAAAAAAACGCACCAAGAATGGATAAAACTGGTTTTAGTTCTTTTCTATAGAAAATTCCTTGGTCATGCTGGAAGCATAAATAATCATAGAGGTCCTTACGATTCTATGTTACAGGCTACTTCAACCAAGCTAAATTGGCATTGGATATGCTTTAATGTTCTAGGTTTAATTTATCCCCTCCATGTATGTGAAGTGCACATCCTTTAAATTATAGGCTTTGTTGAGCATGATTTCTATGCCCACATGCACTTCTCAAAACAAAATTAATTCAAGAAAATTTGGATATGTCTTGTGTTTGCAAACAAAAATACGAGTTTGAGCAAAATGAACCTGACACCAACGTTGCTCAACAGCTAAAGGACAATGAGGTCAATAGAAAATTCAAGGATCATGAGATCCGAACTTTGCTATGCACAAAAATATGGAGCCACAGTTCAACCACATTTAAAAATTTCCTATTTTTGTTGACAATGAAAGTTCTAATTTGTAGGGCATAATTCTTAATTTGAAGAAATTAGAAAACCTGCCAAAATAATATTTCCTGCACAGCATTGCTAGTTGGCACACCCTCTGGCCACATAGGTATCACTATATACACTGAGAAACGCTCATTTGCACTGATTTTGCTGGCAATTTTCAGAGCCAATTCCATAGGGATCAAGTTATCAGCACCTGCTTATATTAAAAAAATTCCCATTAAAGATTCATCCATCTTAAATGTCACAAAGAACTGAAAGACTTTATTTAGCTTGCCCAAAAATCAGAGTAAAATTATAAGCATGTCAAACTTAGGTAAAAATCACAGATGTTAGCAGGGGAAACCCAAACAAAAATGAACCCACAATGATTAAAGACAGCTCAAGATCAATTGTTAATTATCTTACAATTAAGCTACCACTGAGACTATAAGAGAAAAACCAAGCAATGCTAGCTGCAAAAAGAACAAAAAATGCAATTACTCTAATTCTTTTTGGTGTAATGCATATACATGCCGAATGTACTCATATAAGAAAAGGAAAATAAAAGATGTTTATCTAAGAACCTACATAGTAGTTATGCATCTTTTGGCTATCTGGACGACAGTCCACTGGTTTTGTTGTTCTGAAGTTGGTTGGAGGATATAGAATACACCAATTACCATCAAAATAATATCAGATCGTAATTATATAACAACATATAAAAATAAAGGACAAATACCAATCGATGTGCATACTTGTTCAAACCAAACTGGAGAAGGAGGTGGACCAAGCCACAGCTAAATGGTAGCCCCACCTTTCCTCCAAAGACTAATCCCCAATCCACCAGCCAAAAGAAAAAAATGAAGAAGAGGTGATACTAGTCTATGATTGTTTACCTGCATTTTTGTATGATGGCCAATAATATGAAGACCCAAGGAAATATTGATTCTCTATATATATAAAGTGTTGTGCCGACCTTATTGCTTTTATATAAGCTGTATGGATGCTCCTGTCTACTTTCAAGTTCTTTCCACAGACAAGATTCTGCAGAAAAATACATCAGAATAACAAGGTTACTGATGTAAGTTCTTTTGCAACAGGGTTTCACATGGATGTAAAACTTAAAACACAAACTAAATATACCTGGTAACAACTAAGAAGACTGTACATAACATAAGGCACTATAATAGGCCAGTTTCTAACCTGAGCTGCAGCTTGCTTAACATCCTTTGGAAATCCTTTTACAGATCCAGAATCAATAGACCGGAATACCTACCAAAATGAGAATTAACATTAATCACAATGGTATAGAATCTCATCAAGATAAATAGAAGGGGTAGATGTTATTTTATAAAACTTATTCTTCCCAACCTGCACGTGCCAATTCTCAGGGTCCTCTTCATCACAAACACGCACAATTTTGTCTCCGTCAGAACCAGGAGAGGGAGATATTATCCATGAAATACGATCTACCCTTATCAAGGCCTCATCGTGCCAAGGAGTGACCTTTCTTAGCTTGAAGTCACGCCATTTTGCTGCCTTTCTCCATCTTTGTTCAAAGTTAGTCAATACATCATATGCAGCAGGACCCTCGATTTTGCAGTGTAGATCATGCCACGGTTGCCTCGGGCTTTGGGCATTAGACTATACGTAAAGAGTACCACTGTCAAAACCAATTCCACAGAATATAACAGAATTTCTTCAAGCGGCAATCTAGAAACAACACCATGTACCAGTGAAACAGCTAGATGCATGGTGGACACTCAATCATTATCACCTAAATATGCCATTTAACAGTTTTTTTTTTTTTTTTGAAAAGCAATATGCCATTTAACATTGGCATGACAGTTATCTTGCAGTTTCCAACACAATGGGAAGGAGAATACAAAACTAGGGAACCTTGGTACACCAGACATTAAGCTTATATGAGCATGTAGCCTTAAACTTGAACAACTGCATGATTACGTAAAGGACCAGCAAAGATATGCTCAAGCATCTTGGATAATGGATTGAAACTAAATTGATGTTAATCACTATACTAATCATAGAAGTCCTTGTCTATCTTTCAAGGTTTACCACAGGAAAAAATAACTAATGTCATATCTATATCCCCACCTTGCCCTCCAAAGCCTATTTAGACAATTAAACACCATGAAGGAGAACGTCTTCATCAGCTAAGTCCATTCCAGCAAAATAACTAAAAAATTTACACCTTTGGTCCAACACACTAATGCTAATACCTAGAAATTTAATTCTAGGTTTTCCTTTTATGTTGTCAAACTTTATTGGATTATCGAAATTTAATATCATGTTTAGTTTTTAGGATGGGCATCTAACCTAATACTATGTTTATGTGCTTAGGATAGGCCCAACTTAACAGATGTACTCCCCCTTACATGTAGGGACAACAGATCTAACATGTGGCAACTCATCTTGGGAGGGGACAATAACGGTGGGCAGTGCCTGATGCCATGTTAAATTTTAGATGGGCATCCAACCTAAAACCTATTGATAATAGGTCGAGCGACCCTTACTATGTTTATGTGTCTATGACACCCTAACTTAACAGATATGAGATTTCTTTATTACCGCTAATAAATTTTAGGTAAACTAAGGCTTGAAATTCAAAGACTTCAAGTGAGAAGTCAATTTCCCTGTTCAAGTTGCCAATCTTTCTATATACCATATCAATCTGCTTCCCATCCAAAATCAGATTTAATTACGTATATCTTAATGCACACCATGTCGCATATGAAAATATCTTTAATTATGTCGGTCAACCTGCCAGCTACTTTTTCTGTTTTCCCTGAGAACCTTTCTTCAACAATCCATCTTCCAGCTATTGACTCTTCAGTTTACCACTCTCTGCTCCTTCCTTGTCTGCGATTCTCTTCCCAGAACCATATCAACAGACCACCCGAACTTCTAGAATATCACGGGGGGCTAGGCAATGGCATCATAGATCTACGAGAATAAAACATAGCAGCTAACAACTTGCTCGTAGTAGATAAGTTCATATGTTTATCAGACTTAAAGCATTCGCAGAATGCAAGGTTTTCTTTTGTATAAGACTATAATCCTACATTGAAAACATTTTACATGAAAATATAAAAGATCCATTAACTAAAAGAAATTCAAGGTAACGAAACTTCATCCTCTGTTAATCCCATCGTATTTCTATTATCTGACAAAAGGAAAAAACTGTTCTAAAACCCCAGGTTTGCAGGGCAGAAACCAGTATCAACCAGAAATGTTAATGTACTCATGATCATGCAGAAAGTCTGCTGAGGAGAAAACCACTCACAGGAAATGTTGGATTATGAAAATCATCCTTGAAGACAGTGTCAAGATCAAGAAAGAGACGGTGCTCAGGGGTGTCATATCTGCCATCACATAAATCCAGACCACCTATGAAAGCAGTTATTTTCCGATTATTTCCTGAAGCTTGGGTGTCAAGAAGCACGCATTTCTGATGATGTGTGAAAAGGGTTCCCACAACCTGGACTAGAAGGATCCATTCAAGCCATGGATAAAACAACAAATCAACTGTGTAGCCATATAGATATGACCAACACATAATAGTAAAATCTTTCATGAATAAACTCGCATCTAAGCAGTAAACAGAAGCACAGTCACATTACTAATACATGGTTCCAAATTCAAAGAAATAAGTTCCTTACCTGTTGCTTGAAAAAACTAAGCTTGTTGCTTGCATAACGAGGAGCAAGCACACAACGAACACTTGAGTGTTTGAAAAATCTTTTAGTCTCTTCATCATGAGTCTGCATAACACCTACCTGCATTCAAGGCTAACATCATTCATGACACATCTATGGCTAAATAAAACTTGCAAATGAATCTATCATTCCACCGGTTTCTCTGATTAAGTGGTGTACATAGGTTAAGAGTGGTTTGGGAATGCAGCGATAACATTACAAAAACGCTTCAAGGGTCTGTGTAAGCTTATTCATAGAAATGACATTAACTGCGCTTAAATCAATCCCTTTAGTCAACTTGTGTTTTTTTTTTGGAAAGAGTGGATATTTAATTTCACTGAAAAATCATGCTCTAACATAAAAATTGCTCACAAAATCAGTTTAAAATGCTTATTTACCTATAAGGTTACATTACTTAGCCCAATATTATGGAAAAAATGCTTTCTAACATGAAGGTAAATGATACTATAAATTGCAAATACAAACTACTAGAAATGTTGATTATTCATGAACTGTACCGTTTTCAAGAGACCCCTGTCATGCGAAGTTTTATCATCCCATATCAGCATAACCACACGGACCCCTTCTTGCGACTTGTATTTCAACAACTCCCCCAAAGAAAGCTGCCCTCCATTAGGTAAAGGCTTTGTTGGTTCCCTCACAAGTTTTATAGGATGATAGACAGACCAACCAACTATATATATGAGGTGATGTGCTTCTAGAATGGCATGGCATATGTCTTCCCAGCATTTGCCTTGCTGATAAACTTTTCCACCATCAAGTAAAATTTCAGGTAGCAAAGAATCAGGTACATGAGCATCTTGATAAAGGGTCACACTTCCTCCTTTACGGAGAGGGAAATACGTATTTGGGACTCCCACGTAATCTGGTCCAGTCCCAACGCCATGTTGATATAGAGGGTTTTGTCTCATTGGCCTAAACTGAAGAGAAACATGAATTTCAGGATAGGGTTTCAAACAATTCCCAAAATGACCAATAATCGGGAACCAATCATTAATTTCATGTCCTGGAAGGACTTTTTCAACAGCTATCTCAACTACTCCTATAAGTTGAGCACCAAGAACATCATTATCCTTAACATGAAACTCAATTTTTACTACAGGATGTGCAACTGGCACAATGAAATGTTCATCCCACAGGGGGTTCTCGCAATTGGCAATTATTCTAGTTTGAGCAACAGTAGCCCCTGCAAGGCAAACAGATACATAAGGGTCACTAGTAATCATAGACTGCCTGCCTGAGGCCTTGGGTTTTTTTCGAAAGTAAGTGTCACAAGTTCCAAACATGGTGAAAAATCTCCTCATTCTTTCTGAAGCTAAATCCATATTTGGAAGAGATTTAGCCTCTATAATCCACAAGTCAAGTTCACCATGAAGAAAAGTGGTTTCCCCAATGGCCCCACTGCTTCCAGTACTGTCACGACCCATTCTGACTAGGGAATTAAGCAAATAAAAAATTGCTGAAGCATCTCAATTTTGCCAGACCTGAACCAAGAACATCAAGTCATAATAAACTTCAGGAGTGCAAGAGAAGTGGAATTCTTTGTCTGGAGTCTTAACTCAAAGAAGATCCATGAAGTTTTTTAACATATGATACTTATATCTGAAAGCTAATGAGCATCTCTAATTGAACAAAAACCTCTTGTTTGAAGGATGCAATCTAGTAATCATCACAATCAAGCAGTCAAACATAATGAACTATTCAAGAAATATTTTTATTTTCCAGAAACATTATTCAGAGGCCCTGCTCTGCAAGCTGATCCAAGAATTATCCTTGCTAATAAGAAAAAGGAATTAGATTTGACAGCACTATCACTCAAGCACTGGCATACACACACACACATCCATTGGAGGAATACAGAAAATTTTATTCTTTCTGCATACACAAATATAAAAAGGATCTTGAATATAATGAGAGCGGACTCTCATTGATGAAATGCACATAATATACCCTTGCATATGCAGTATAGTTGAAGTAAACAATTTGCCTTAATTCAAAGTTACAATAAAGGCCAAAATTGGACATCAAGGATAACGCAGACATTCAATTCTGGCCTCTCAAATGATCGATACTTATCTGCTGTAATATTATCAAAAATGGAACATGTCTGGACCATTTTCATAATAGCATATTTTCTGATCCTAATTTGACCATAATCATAAAAAAGATGAAATAATAAAAGAAAAAGGGTTTATCAACTTATGGGCAAAATTACAAGTAATAGATCAAACTTACCAAGCAAAAACAAAACATTTAACAAAAATCAATACTTTGTATTGGCAATTTGTCAATATTAGAACCACCAGAATCAAAGGCAACAGAATTCAAAATCAAACACAAAAAAAAGGAACAAACCCACATAAAGTTATGGATTGCATATTTAATATTTTGCATTAACTATAGCTTTAAGATCATTCTTGAAAAAGAATCACCTGAAGATGAGTAGAGGAGAAGAGGAACATAGCGAAAGGGGAATTGCTTCGGCCACAATTTCCTTTGGGTTTTGTTTGAGAGAGTTGAAGCGAATATGGCGGGATATATAAGGCAAAGAATGGTTTCGGTTGGAAGTTGGAACCCATTCTCCCTAACAAACGAGCACCCTTGCTCACCCGAACTAAACGTCTGATTGGAATTTGGATGTTCCCCTCCCTCCCATAAAACAAGTGTCGATTATTCTAACATTTTGCCAAAATTATGAATTATGATGTCTTTCTTCACCTGACTTAGGAAGACAGGACAAGCCTTCCTCAGTCCTTCATATTGAACCTCTTGCCCTTCCGATTCCATATTACGTTTTCTCCACCCATTGGACGTGAAAAAGAAATGCTTTAATTCACAAATAGTAGTGATAGTGAAAAATTACGGTGGGTACTCAAACTACTATGGCCATTTCCTTGGAACCTTTCCATACAACGCGGACTAGTCCTTAATCCTCAAGTTTAAGTGTGACAAGGATTTTCTCCGAGGAAAATGCACTTGGAGACTTCAGTCTTTTGGCGAAACCCAACCCCAGAAATCAATAAAGAAAAAGACTGATCAGGCATATTATAACTCTCAAGTACCTCAACTCCTTGATGTGAGGCCATCATTTCCGATTAAGGATCTGAAAGCTTTTGAATTCCAGAAGGAAAAAAGCTCGCCAGGTTCCCTCTTCAGGTTGGCTTCCATATGTTAAAAAGATTCTTTACCAAGAGAGAGACAAAAGCAGCAGAAACGAGATTCACAATTCGGCAAGGAGAACGACGGTTGGGTTGATGTTGATGAGTTTAGGTCGCGTTCAATGCACGAAGGGGATCTTCCGCGTGCTCTTACGCGGTACTAGCAGCACCATACGTATGGTTTCCTCTTCCTTGTTAATTGGGTTCTCTACTTTTGATTCTATCGTCTTTGATATTTTTGGTGAAGACGAATTGGAAAAGTACACAATGTATAACATAACGATAATCAACTACAACTTATGAATGCCGATTCATAGAGGTTTTTTTCCCAGAAAAAAAGTAATTTACAATGGCTCATCTCGACAGAAACATCCAGAGAGAAATGTTGAATGGCAACCTCCAGGCAGAATTTTCTTCAGGAAGAGAGATTCATATGGACAATGGGAGGAAATTCCTACATTTTCAGATAATGAAAAGGCAGAAACAAGAAGGCAAAATCACATTTTGATTTGATGCTAAAATTCTAGTTCAAGCTCTTAACCAAATAGGGGATGCTACAAGCTCGAACTTCACAGTCAGAAAACTGAACTAAGACAAAACAGTCGACTATTTACCACGACAGATAACAGAAACTGCTATAGGTAACTCTTAAAGAGAGAAAGAAAAGACACCATGACTCCTTTGCACGTCCATTCTCCCAATCATCTCAAAGAACCATTTGAAATCTTCAGTATCTTCCCTGCAGGAACAAACACCTTCAATCAGCAAATATTGCAGAGCACCTGACATGGCTCAAAGGAAAGAGCAACTCAGAAATGTGGCTCAGCATCAATTTATGAGCTTTTATCCAAAAGTTAAATTGATTTAAAAGGAATGCCTTACTTGGTGCATCCCTCCTTGTCCCATTGATCCGGTTGGCTCTCCTTGCACATTTCTCTGCTCTGCTTGTGAGAACCCTTGACCAGCTCCATGTCCCGGGTAAGACTGTCCATACCCGGCATTTGTTCTCTGCCCATAACCCTGCCCAGAGCCAGCAGTTGCTCCTGGCCCATAGTTCTGACCAGATGCAGGATTTGATCCTTGCCCATAACTCTGTCCATAGCCAGGATTTGCCCCTTGCCCGATACTCTGCCCATAGCCAGGATTTGCCCCTTGCCCAAAATTCTGCCCATAGCCAGGATTTGCCCCTTGCCCAAAATTCTGCCCATAGCCAGAACTCGGTCCCTGCCCATAATTCCCACCTTGTGTGGAAGCAAAGTACCTTTGATCTCCTCTGGAATCCCTTTGCTCAGGAGGCACATAATTGTGCCCATCTTTCTGATAGAAGCCCCTTCGTTCTTGGGACATATAATTTACCTGCCCCCCTTGGTTGAAACTGCCCTGGTATGAAGGATCACTTCCTTGTGGAGCATCCCTGTTGTTCATTGGTGGCTGCTGACCGTAATTTTGTTGAGGTGGATAATTTTGTGGAGGCCTATAGTTCCTTCCATCCCCTTGCACAAATCCCTGCTGATTGTATGGCAGATTTCCTTGCTGGTTTTGCATTGGGTTTCCTTGTCGCTCATACCTTGGTTGGTCAGGATTTCTATTATTTTGACGGAACCTACCACCTTGGTTTCTACCATACTGAACAGGGGGTGGCCTTGGTGTGATAACACCATTTTCATATTTGTCGCCTGGCAGTCACAGCAAAATATTCAACTCCAAGGTCAAACACTTCACAATGTAGTAGGTACCATTCAGATAAAATCAGCCAATAATGTAAAACAGGATGGGAATATCAGAAAAGGAAAACTCCTAACCTCCATACTCCTTCTTTACTGGATCAATATAAGAGTCTGGCAATACAAAAACAACCCCGGGTACATCTGTTTATACCCAAAAATTCAAAAGTCAGAATCTTTCTTTCATTTTCTCTCAAACACAGATATCAAAATCTTTAAAACGCATAATTTTTCGGGAGTAGCATGATATCATAAGCTGTAAAAACTGACCATGAAACTTTTCAGACTCTTCTTCAGACATTAAAACCTGAAAACCTTCATAAGTAGTTGTGCTACACGCATATATTCTTTTTTTCGCCTCCTCCACGCTGAAACAAATTAACCCAAAATCAGCAAACCCATTTGCAACCCACTAAAAACTAAAGATTCTAACATCAAGGCTACCTCAAGTTAACCAATCAAACAAAATGCCTAATTAAAAAAAAAAACTGCTACAAATTTATTTCCAATAATTGGGCAAAACTTAAAGATAAAGGAGAGATAAAAGGGACCTGATGCCGAGGCCTTGAGCACAAATCTGCTCATAAGTACGGACCATTTCTTCAGGGGGAGGCTTATTATCTTTGGGGAAATCAACGACGATGAGCCAATGGTTGTAATCGCAGCCTTCGAATAAAATCGTGTCTTCGGTTATCTCATCCCCTTCTTTATACAGTTTGTACTGTCTCGGAGATGAAAGTGGACCCCCCGACGATCTGAACCATCGAGATTGAAAGATACCGAAAGATGATGTTGATGATGATGAAGTACGGGTGGAATTGGAAATGGTGGCTGTAATTGTAGGGACAGCAGGGTTGGGAATGGAGAGAATGCGGTGGAGGGTGGACAGAGTAGTTAGTGCCCGATGGAGGCGAAGTGGATGCAGAGCCATGGCTAGGGTTTCGGTGGTAGATACACAAACCGCTAGGGTTTTACAGGGTTTAGGGAACTTTCTAGAGAGAGAGTGAGAGTGTCGAGAAGGTGAAATACGGAATTGGACAATACTGATTTGATTTGGGCAAATGTCAATTTAGGGCCACATGTTTTCTCTAATTGGAAAAAGGGCTCAAGCCCATTAACAACAAATGCAATTGAGCCCAAGAAATAAACCTGATTTTTATTGGGAGTAATGTTGTTGTCCGATGAGTAAAGTTACCTGGAAAACGCCTTTAATTACATTTTTACATAAAGTTTCAACATTTGTACATAAAGTTTCATGTTAAAAATTCTCTCTTGTAAAAATACCAGCCGTGGCTCCTCTGCCATGCCTCCTCTGCCATTCCAGCCATGAGCCACCGCCTCACACATATTTCCAGAAAACTATGTACCGTTGAGAACCGTATCTGCACCCTTTTCATTATACAAGACGTCTGTCCTTTGCAACGATTGAATCTCGAAACTGATTCTCCAGTACACTCGTCTTGCAGCGATGACTTTGCGGCATTGCTTGATGCTGAGTTGGACGTCGGTCCTTCAAGTTTTTCACTGGACGAAGGAGATGAAGAAGCTGATCGTGATAATGATAATGATGATGACCTTGATAGTCAAAAGGAACAAAAGGTGCAAGATCGAGAAGTTGGAAGACTTAGAAGAACCTCGTTCAGGGGTTGATAGAAATAATCTTGAAGAAGAATGTATGTACAAATCCGGGTTCTTCTGGACAAAAGTTGGATGATGAATTTGGTGTAACATTAGGGTGTATACATAAGTTTTTAAGGCTTGGTAACAATGAAATTGATCGATTACGCATAAGAAGCTTTATTTAGTTCTTGATTTGGATCACACACTGCTTAATTCTACTCAGCTGATGCAGCTAAAACCTGAGGAAGAATATTTGAAGGGCTAATCTGATTCCCTTCAATATGTTTCATAAGGCAGCCTCTTCGTGTTGGACTTTATACATATGATGACCAAATTGAGGCCCTTTGTCCGTAAATTTCTCAAAGAAGCAAGTGAATTGTTTGAGATGTACATCTACACAATGAGTGATAGACCCTATGCATAGCAATGGCTAAACTGCTTGACCCGAGAAGAGAGTACTTCAATGGTAGAGTGATTTCAAGAGATGATGGCACCCAGAAACACCAAAAGGGTCTTGATGTAGTGCTAGGGCAAGAGAGTGCTGTTGTGATCCTTTATGATACAGAAAATGCAAGGATGAAGCATAAAGACAATTTGATTCTGATAGAGAGATATCATTTCTTTGCTTCAAGTTGTCACCAATTTGAATACAGTTTCCAAATCTCTTTCTCAGTTGAAGAGTGACGAAAGAGAGCCGGATGGAGCACTTGCTTCGATTCTTAAAGTACTTAGACAAATCCAGCATATCTTCTTTGATGAACTTGATTGCAATCGCGCTAGCAGAGATGTGGGGCAGCTGTTGAAAACAGTACGGAAGGAAGTGCTTAGAGGGAGTAAAATTGTTTTCAGCCGTGTTTTTCAGACTTCCGGACAGATACTCATCCTCTGTGGAAGATGGCAGAGCAGTTAGGAGCTACTTGGTCAACAGAAACCGACCTTTCAGATACACATGTTGTTTCAAAAGATGCTGGGACAGAAAAGTCTCGCTGGGCAATGCAGGAGAAGAAGTTTTTCGTCCATCCATGGCAGATAGAAGCTGCAAACTTTTCCCTGGCATAAGCAGCCTTAAGAGAACTTTCCTGTTAGCCAAGGAAAGAAACAATGATCACATTTTCATGTAAGGCATTAAGCCCCCCCGTAGTGGCAGACGTTGGAAGTTGTTGTATTTGTTTTCAAATAAAATAAATTCTCTCATTTAATTTTCAGCTAAAAGGTGGAATAGCAGTGCTGGAAGTTGTTTAATAAATTTAATGACTCGTTCAAACTCAAAATATATAGAATTACAGAAAAGTTCTTATAATAAGAATGACGTAATTGAAGTTGTGCACATGGCCTAATTATTTGTATTCATCAAGGACCTTTAAACTACTAAATGGAAATAATTAAGTTAGTCTTCTTCGATCCTTCTGAAGCCTGCATGCATGAGCAGAACCACTGATCTCACACGTCACTTTGCGGAAAGCTTCAACAATCTTTTGCTAACTGATAATTATAATATATAGTTGTATTTATTATTTTATTTAAAAGGAGGACGGTGGCCAACTGCCAAGTCAAGATCTTCAAAGCTCAAAGAGAGAGAGAGTTCCTAGTGCCTCCCATGTGGGTAGGTTGCATTTGGTAGAGCATAAAAAAGGAGAGATTATTTCAATGCAAAAACGAGGGTGGCTCTGTTTAAGAAATCACAAACAAAGACAAAACAATAATCATTAAACTAATATTGTACACTTCTCATGTTCTCTCAGCTGAAGACCTTGAGAAAACGTTTCACTTCCTCCGAAACCCACTGTTCCTCGCCCACTTCCTTGTTTCCTGGATCTTTCACTTTCCGCCAACTGGGTTCTTCATTTTCTCTAGAAAGCTTTTCGCTTTTTTCTCTTCTATGAAAAAAAGTGTTGGCTTTTGAAATAGAAAGTTCAGGTCTTGTTGTTGTAAGAAACATGGAGAAGTTGATAACGGAAGGGAGGTCTCTAGCGGAGACCCCAACTTATACTGTTGCTTCTGTCGTTACAGTTTTGGTTTTTGTTTGTTTTTTGGTTGAACGCTCCATTTATAGATTTGGAAGGGTAAGTGATTACTGTCAATTAGTGAAGTAGTTTCCCAGTAGCTCTCTTTTTGGTTGAGAAATGTGGGAAATGAAAGAAGGAAACTGTTTCTTCTATTCTTCTTCTCTCTTTTTTTTTTTTCTATAAGTTGGGGGACCCACATTTGTTGACAATTTGGCTCGGTTTGAAAAATGTTTTCAGAAAATTATTATGTTATGTTTGGTTTCTGACAATTGTAAGAAAACATGAAAGAAACTCCCCTCATGGCAGCTGAGTGCTGAACCACTTCATTGTTTAGCTTGCCTTTGATACATTTGGGAGGTTACCCATTCTTCTAAATTGGTTGCTGCTAAAAAATGAAACAGAGTGTGCTTCTAGTTCTGGAATAATCTCAGTTTGGGACCCACTTGTTTACTTAGCTTGGTTTCTGAAGGAATTTTTGTATTATTAATTTCTATTTTGCTTCCTGGGAAAGTGAGAAATCGAACTAAAACTTATTTTGGCTTGTTTCCCTTTTCAATACTAACAATGCACTCTTCGGCTGCTGAAAAAAATGTAAGAAATTGCAATAGTAGCTCCTATAGTCACTCATACTTTTCATTGAGACAACCTTTAGAAGGTTTGGGGGGAAGCTAACGAGAAGTATATGAAAATTAGAGAAAGCAGAATTTTCAGCTATTGATGTTTGATTGTGTGTAACTGCAAATGATCAGTGATATGGCTTGTGGCTATGTTTACTGATATTTGGAAACAATACCAATGGGGAACATGGTCTTTGGAGATTGGACATTTGTTTCTCTTTTCTATTTTATGTCCATTGTCTAGTGAAAGAAAGAGAGAACCCGCAAAACAAAAAACTTAGAAATTTGCCACTGTATCTGAATATGATTTTCTATTCTGTATAGTGGTTGAAGAAGACAAGGAGGAAAGCTTTGTTTGTTTCTCTGGAGAAGATTAAGGAAGGTGAGTGAGTAATTCATCAGTGTCAGATCCTCTGTTGATTGAGGATTGAGACTTGATTGTTGTCATTCATATATGTTTTGGGGTTTATGTGATCTATTTTGAGTAGTCACTGACTCCTTTGCAGTGTCGTGAAGTGAGAGTTATATCAGATTCTGATTTTCATGCTTGTGACTTTTTCTTTTCCCCCTTCTTCATGTTAGACTTGATGTTGCTTGGTCTTATATCTTTGTTGTTGGCACAATGGGCACGAGGGATATCTGAGATTTGTGTAAATTCATCCCTTTTCACCAGTCGCTTCTATATTTGCTCTGAGATGGATTATGACATAAAAAAGAATGTGTTGTTTGAAAGTACTTCCTCTTTCACAAATGAGACTGGTATTCCTCCAGAAGGACTAAACTCTCATCCATCACATCAATGTGGTGAGGTAACTTTCTACTCATCTAGGTTTAATTTTGGTAGGTATATCGTCAGCGAATTAGATTTCTCACTGATAATGGTTGAATGCAGGGTCGTGAGCCATTTGTATCATTTGAAAGTCTTGAGCAACTCCACCGGTTTTTGTTTGTTCTTGGCATCACTCATGTCCTCTATAGCTGTCTGGCGGTTGGCCTGGCTATGAGCAAGGTGCAGCCTCTATCTTTCCAATGCCACTTGTAGGTTTACCAATTAAAGCTACTTAACAGATCATGCATGTGAATTAAGTGAACTAGAGGGCATTTCAGTTATGGCTCATTATTTTCACCCTTGATTGTCTTTCAAACAGACTAAAAGTTATAGCAAGCATGATAGAATCTGACGTTTAAATTTTTCTCTGAAACTTTAACAGTCACCATGTTCTTGCCATGAAATAGACTAATTTAACTTCTGTGGGTTGATTAAGGACTTTGAAGATTTATTCCAATCATTTAGTGCGTGAAATGGTGATTTTTTCTTGGTTTGTTGCATTTCCACTGTTACATATCACTTATATCTTACAAAATGCTATTTTCATGATATCTGTGATGCCTCCTTCATTAGAATAGTGGTTTATAGATTCTCATTCCACATCTATGTAGATTTATAGTTGGAGAAAATGGGAAAACCAAGCCAGCATCATAGCTGAGGGAAGCTTGCAAGGTATGTAATGAAATAGTAATAAATATGGCCCAGCACCAGTTCCTCCAAACAACTTTTTTGCCTTTCCACGGGTATTATTTAGCAGTATTATGAACATATTTTCAACAATATGATTTTTTCCAATTATGATTGTTTTTTTGGCATTAGCAAAGAGAAACAAAGTAATGAGGCGACAATCTACCTTTGTTTTCCATCACACATCTCATCCATGGAGCAGGAGTCGAATTCTCATTTGGATGGTGATTTTCATGCTCAAATATATATTCTGCATTTCCTTAATCAGTGATATTTTCATCTTTATACTGTTTCATTTTCTTGTTTGAATCTTTGATGCTGAAATGTGCCTGGTAACTAAGCTCAAAATTCTGCTAGCTGAGGATCCAAATTTTAAGGTTTAAGCTGTGTCTTTTGTCAGTTTTCTAGGGATAACCCTGTCCGAAATCTATGTATATCCAAAAAGTATTGTTCTGGAATGGTGATCCTAACTTCTCAGAAGCATACATCTGAGTGTCCCAAAACTCGAGAATGTTGACTAGAATTGAGTTATATACTTTTTCACTCTCATTATAACAGTCAATTTGCAACTTTCTTCTTTTATTCCATCCCCACTTTTTTTATATTGATTGATTTGTGTCTTTAAGTAATTGGTTTTGTGCTCTGTACATGCAGCTTTGCTTTCTACGACAATTTAGGAGCTCTATAAAGAAGTCAGATTACCTGGCATTACGCCTGGGTTTCATTACCGTGGGTATCTAATTTCCCTTGGTTACCTATTCTTCTCACTTTGCTGGTTTGCTATTGGATGGTTCTTGTAATAAATATTAAGTTGTACATTCGCTTGTTTTTCTTATTGACTTACCAGAAGCACAAGCTACCTCTTTCTTATAATTTCCATAAATATATGGTTCGAAGCATGGAAGATGAGTTCCATGGCATTCTTGGTATTAGGTAAGTGCTCATACAAACTGGATTTCAATTTTGAACCTATGTCCTATGATTTGGTTTTATATAATTCCCATTGATTAAGTTACATAGTAAAATTGCGAAGATAGTAAGAGGATTAATTTATTAAAGGAAGCTGAGCATATCAGAACAAATCAAGGAAAGCATTCCATGGAAAACATAAATTCGAGCAAATTTCTTTCAGAAAAGCTGTTCAGTGAAATTATTTTGCCTAATTTCATAATACTGCTATATGAATAAGCTAGTTATTTTCAAGAAGAAGACGAAATGCCTGCTCTGAATAATGTATATGCTGCTGTGTTGATTTGTAACTGTAAATGAGAAGATCAGAGCAGAAAACCAAAATGATATACTAGAACAGGGGAGGAAGAAGATAGATGTCATACAGACTGGAGAAAGAAGGGAAAAATATGAATGAAAATGACAAATGAACCACAACTACTGCTCTTTCTGGATCATATTTTACTTGCAATGCAGGTTGCTGATTTTGATGATGTTCATAAGACAGTTGTCAATAACTCTACAATTTCTGATAAAAATCAATTGTAACTGAGATTTTGATTTTGCAGCTGGCCGCTTTGGGGATATGCTATAGCTTGCATCTTTGTCAATATTCACGGTAACTAGTCATTTTAACATGTAATGCATTTTTTATTGTTCCGTTTTATGTTTTGGTTTTACTTCTTTGGATTCACAAGTTCATAAGATAAACAAAGGCAGATTGAGAGTGCACAAATTCCCCTGACCCCATGAATTCTTTACAAAACATCAGACTAGGAGCAAAGAGAAAAGTGCACCCCCTTGATCATTAAAGTTGTCCTCTGTCCTGCTTTGCATCCTTGAGAAAACGAAAAATTATGCTGAAAAAAGCCTATTGAGTGAAAGAAATTTTCTGATAATAAGATAAGGTGCAAGCTGGTTGTCGATATTTCAAGGTTGTCTATGAGTGTAACCAGATTCAGTACGCACTTATCCATCTTTATTTTCAACTTATGTGCTACAGGGCTAAATATTTACTTCTGGCTCTCTTTCATCCCTGCTATTGTAAGTGCACTGACTCCTGCCGGCAAATTATTCAGAGAGAAAGACAGAAATTCTTAATTAATTTTAATCAATGAAAGAGGATCGATTACCTGAATTTTTGTCTTACAAAATTGTTTCATATGTCAAAGCTTTTGATGCTGGTTGGGACAAAACTTCAGCATGTTGTTTCCTCATTAGCACTTGAAATTAAGGAACAAAATGGTCCACCTACTGGAGCTCAAGTCAAACCACGTGATGATTTGTTTTGGTTTGGAAAACCAGAGATATTACTCAGGTTGATACAGTTTATCATTTTTCAGGTAAAATCTACGCTTTACATGTTATGTCTCTCATGTGATTCAGATTAGTATCTATATCTTATTATTTCTTGTTCATGCAGAATGCCTTTGAGATGGCAACCTTTATCTGGTCATTGGTAAGATTTACCTCTTATCTCTTTGTTCTGCCTGCTTGCATTACATGCACAAAAAATAAATTGTTGCATGCAATTTGCAACAGAACCTTCTTCTTCTTTTCAGTTATTTTGAGAAGATGGCTTATTTTCCTATTCTCCATTTGTTTAGTGGGGACTTAAGCAGAGGTCATGCTTCATGAAGAATCATTTTATGATAGTCTTCCGCCTAGTTTCTGGGTACATTTACTTTTAATTAGAGAGCTTCAATGCAAAAACTTCTTTAATGAAAAGCATGCAAATATTTTGAATATAATGTGGTTTTAATTGCGGTGAATGCAGGGTTCTTGTTCAGTTCTGGTGTAGCTATATCACAGTGCCCCTGAATGTAATTGTTTCACAGGTTTTTCCCTGTCTTTATCACATACAAGTTTAAAATTTTCATTACGTTTGCACCATTCGTCATGTTTGCTTGTATGAACCTGATAAGTAACTTGGACAAGTATTCCTCAGTGCATGCATCTCTTTATGGAAACTTAAATGAAAGAGATGATTCTTTTAATGTAATCTCAAAGCTTTTCTAACTAAATCTGGAAGTTCTTCACCCCCTACTCTCCAGTGTTGTCTTTCACAATTTTTGCTTCACCAATATGCTCTACTTGGGCTTGCATTAGCATTACAAAAAGAGTAAACATGCTTACTTTGCACTGTATGATATGCTAACATTTCAACTCTTGTTGGTGCTTTCAGATGGGATCCCGATGTAAGAAAGCCTTAGTTACTGAGAGTGTAAGAGAATCACTTCATAGTTGGTGTAAAAGAGTAAAAGAGAAGTCTAAACGTGAATCTGTGCACTTGCGTACTGCAAGATCAGTGTGTTCACTCGAATCAGTAGTTGATGATGAGAGGGATGAAATCACAGTTGCATCCGGCACTTTATCCAGAAGCTCTTCCATGGAGTCACTAAATCAAGTAACTATAACATCCTCGGAACAATCAGAGGCCATTCTCGGGACTTCCAACCCTACCCAAGGTGGATACTCATCACGGGTGGTGGAGTATTTATCCGAGTCTATAAGCATCAACGCATCACCGCCTCTGAGCATTGATGAAGGCGAGAATGGTGGCATTGCAGAAGAAGAGAAGGTTGACACTCTGTATGAGTTGTTTCAAAGGACCTGAATGGTTTATCTTACATAGTTCAGTTTTCATTTTTCTTTTACCTTTTTGCCTTTTTGCAACCATATATTTGGCGAAACAGGTACTTAGATTTTGATGGATCTACAAAATGCTAATTAAATAGTATCAGGTAGTGAACAAATCTTTCTTCAAGCAATTAACAAACTTGCTTGAGCACAGAAATGAGTTATGGTGGTTATACAGCTTTGGGCGTTTTCTTTTCACCTGGAAAGCTTAATAGCAGTAACTCACCCGCAATTAACAAAAAATGTTCTCAATGCTTTTGCTTATATACAGTTTATCTAACAACCATGACCCTGAAAATCCGGCGTTCCAACAAAACCTGTTGATCCCTCTATAACATCTTGACTGGTAATTTCTCTTTGTAAATGGTCAGTCGGAGTATCCATTTGTTTTACATGTGAACCTCATTTGCTCACTACTAGTCTACATTATTCATGGTGGAGCATCACATTTCATAAAACTAATCCAGTCTGCATAATAATACACAAACACAGAGTGACAGATAACAAAGAGATCCTCAGCAAAACATTTAAAGATTATTAAGGCTACGACAATTTCATACGTTACCACAAATGAACAAAAACCTCACAACATGTTGTAACTCGTTCAGGGACATAACAGTGACAACCCTTTGACCATTATACTAAGCCAACCAATCTAAAAGTAACAGACAAGAAATTAGGAAGAAGGCGAAAGATAGTAATTGTTAAACCGCTTTAAATTTAGAGATCGTCCTCCTTGTGTGTCTCGATGACAACATCACTCGTGGGGTAAGCGACACAAGTGAGAACAAAACCAGAATCCATCTGCTCATCATCGAGGAAGCTACCGTCAGACTGATCCACAGAACCTTTTGTAACCTTTCCAGTGCATGAAGAGCAAGAACCAGCCCTGCATGAGTATGGAATATCAATACCCTCTTCCTCGGCTTGGTCAAGAATGTATACATCGTCTGGGCACTCAAATTCTACAGGTCCTTCAGGAGTGACGAGAGTTACTTTGTATGCAGCCATGGTAAGACGGCCACCTCTCTGGGCTTTTAGGCCAAAAAGAGCCTGCCTAAAGGTGGGAAGGGAGCGTAAGCTTGTCACCGGCTGGCGGCGGACAAAGGAGGTGCTGACCATGGCGCTGGAGAGAGTGGCGGTGGAGGCCATTTTCAGTGTGATGGGGAAGGGGCAGAGAGTATTGAGCTAAAGATATGCTATGGCAGGCTAAAGGGTGTTGAGAGAGCAGGCATGTTGATAACGGGCAGGATTGCGGGAAAAGTGTGGCTAGGAAATGGAATGGATGAAGTGGCAATGAGTCCTATCTGCCACGTGGCGAACCACCGTGACTTGCATTATCTTTATACCATCACAAAGGTTCACCTATTAATTGGTGAATGTGGCTGCCACAATCCTCTTACGATATTTCCCTTGGCATTTTGTCGAAGAGAACCATCGGTTTCTTATGTCTCTACTTTTAAGGTACAAAATACGAACGCGTACCAAAGTCTCCTCGACGAAACACTGAGCCCCCAGCACCAACAAAGTTCCCTTTTTTTTAATTTTTAAATTTCCGAACACAAAATGTCAATTACCACAAGATTATGGGGCAGATCAGGCAATGCGTACGTCAAAATACAGAGTCTTTTTAAACTTTCAAAGACAACTGATGCTCCCCTTGGCAAAAGGCACACCTCAAACTTAGTATGTTAAATGCTACATAAGTCACAACCGCAGTCCATCTTTCTCGACCGTTCAGTTTCTAGCGGTTTTAATTCATTTGTAAGACAATATTCCTAGCGTATAACACGACCCAAACCACAAATTCATATAACAGTTTGTCCCGTCCAGCTATGTTTCCGTTCAGCTTCACTTGTAAAATATAAACTTGTAGTATTATTGCAAAAACAATTGAACTAATTTCCCTTGTAATCTGCCTTTTTTAAAAAAAAATTAAAGCTAACATTTGGCTTCCTTCAATCTCCAAATCTCGGTAAGTAACAGAACATCTATACTTCTCTTAATACCACGACTTCTATTTTCCTCTTTTTTTCCTTCTTTTCTGGGTGAGAAGTAGTTCGGCAGTCTGGCCGCGATTGAAAGATTGAACATGCATCTCAAAAAATAGGAACGAGAAACAGTGAGCCAAGTAGTACTGCAGTATGGATACAATAAAAAAGAAAGAGAAGAAAACGAACACCCATTTACTGATTTCCTTGAAAAGTTGTTCCTTCTCCCCCAAAAAAAAAAAGTGCAAATAGGACAACAAATCCAAAGGGAATTTAGCCATCAGTTCTTACACGGGACATCTATATGCAAAGGGATCAAGGACAGAAGTATAACAAAAGTATGAGAAATGACACGAGTCTAATATTTTAGCTAGCTTCTGAATTATAAAACAATATCTGAATTCTAAATCAGGGCTTCCAATTACAGCCGGGTAAAAGAAAGCCAAAAACAAAAATCTCAGGGCTTCCCCTAGTCCACAGAACCAAGAATAAATCCTTACCGTCAAACCCAGTGATTTCACCTGTAGGCTTTACGGGGTCCCCCATACCTGACCATAAGCTTCCTCTTCAACATTTATTGCCTCAGACAACTGAAAATGCTCACGGAAGCACTGATGGTTCTACTTTCCAACAGCATAGTTCTAGTCACACTTAATGTTTCTGTAGATCCTTCTTACGAACAAATTAGAACCAAGATAACCAACAGCTCCTGCACATCGAAAGGGGAGTAACACATGAGCAGAAACAAAATGATACTATTAGCCAAAGCCATAAATTCCACTAGTATCAGCCAAAAACAAACAGAGATAAACAGCAACAGAGAATAAACAAGCAACAATGGTTCTTTTAACAACACCACCGCCCAACCCCCTTCAACAAAAAAGAGAGTGAAAATGCACGGCGTTTTGAAAAATCCAGCATAATCTACAGACAATTCAACACATCCAACTAGTTCGGCAAAAATGTCCAAATTTCCAATCAAGGAAAACAATCTGGAATATTTCAAGAAAGAAGCCAAGTAGTGAGACACATTAAAAGACTAAGGAAATACTCAGTGTTCCATCAAGAAAAGTCATACGAGAAAATGCCTACCAGAATGCGCACATAAAAAGGCTGGATAACCTTGTTTACAAATAGGATATATTATTTATAATTTTATATATTTCAAAACTCACCGCAGAGGATTCCTAAACCAAGACAAAACATCAAAGTGTATCCAAAGTAGAAGCTGGTCTGGAAGAAGCCTGACATCTTGGTTTTCACGTAGTAGTAGTATATGGAGTACAAATACACATAGACTGCTGTTGAGGCAGCAGAGAAGAATGACGTCCACTGCCAGTGATAGTTCTCAGCATTTAGTAAGAAATATGTCCCCACAATTGTCACACAAATGGTTACAATGATGAGAATCAAAAAGACCAGCAGCATAAAACCATAGACATAATAAACCTGCAAAACAAAAAGGTAATATAAGTACATCGCACCTGAAATTACTAGAAAAGAAAAGAAGACTATGTTCTACTAGTCATCAGTACATAAAAATAAAATAACATTTAGTTAATTTCCCTTTGTATAACATTTATCAGTCACAAAAGTTGTCTAAGTTGGAGTAAAGTAATTCAGTCTCTACCTGCCTATAAATTTCCATTCCCTCTTTAATACAGTTGCAATATGCTGAACACTACAGTAAGTCACTACCACAAGAAAAAGTGAAAGGCCACTCCCACAGTTTAAATGGGTTTATGTACGATTTTTTTCAGAGAGTAAATAATTCGCACAAACATTAGATGTATATTTATGCATTAAGGCAGTCCCCATACAGTCAAGACATAGGTACACATGAACCTAGCAAAAAGGAGTAAGAACAACTCCTACATGTCATTAAACAACATATAACCAAATCATTTGACTCCCATAACCAGGAAAATCATCAACCATACTATTTGGTATACAAAAAGCAAATGCAATTCAATCTCCAAGAATGATCTTTGCTTAGTTCATCATCAAACAATTAAAACCTAGGAAAAAGAATTTCACCTTGTAGTTCCAGAAGGATGTGAAGACAAAATACATTTCAATGAATATGCTGCCAAACGGTAGAAGTCCTCCCATCATAGAGACCACAGAGGGTGTAAGATACCATTTCTTCTCTGGAATTGGGCGAGGAATGGTCTTCACACGGCACGGATTATTTGGAGCACCACTCCAGTTTCTTCCAACAACTGTACCAAGAAGAGCCAGGGGGAATGAAATGAAAGCCCAAATAACGAAAACAACCACCATTGTACCAAAAGGAATAGCTGCTAGAGATCCATAGAATATAGCAATTGTGTTCAAGATGAATCCAATCCCAAAGCACATAAAAGGGAACAGAGATGCCGTAAGGATCATTGATTTTATCCAATTTTTACCTGCAAAACCAACAAAACCCAACTTTTTTAGAATGAAGGATCCACAAGGAGAGGGAACAAATACAAGCAAGAATGGCTAAGGGATAAAATAGCACATACCCCCATTGCGTGAGTACATTCCACCACTCACATAACCAGAAATGAATGATGTAAAAGCGTAACATAGTATAAAAGTGGTGACAATTGCTCCTCTCCTGTCGAATAATTAGTATATAAGATAACTAGTGGTCAATGAGCTGAAAGATGAAATGCCAGAACCAACTAACAATGTGGTTCACCAAAATGAATTAAAATTGGGGGGAAAGAGAAAACACTATGGTCAAAATTGAGAATGCTCTACAAAGGAAAAGCTCATAAAATAGAAGCATGAAGGGGAATCCCACAAAGAGGTCCAAGCATTTATGCTTGACTTTATGTGCAAAAAAGTGGGGTCTAAGACAGGCAACAAAAATAAATACGTTCACAGCTCTCACAAATTTTGTATTTCATACTAGCTTCTCAACATACCCGACATACAGCGTTCCCACAATTGCCAATAAGATGACAAGGAGAACAAGCAATGCTAGCTGAGCACCTGTGCCAACAACAGCAGAAAGCAGAACCAAAGTGCGAGGAGGCCGGAAAACATCACCATGGACAAGTTTCCAACCAGACTCTTCGCTCACATCCCTTTCCTGAGAACATAGGTAAAATTGCAAGGAGAAAATGAACTTTCAGAAAACAGAAATTTCCTCAAATAAGAGAAAAAAAAAGAAAGGGTCCATGAATTATCACCAAAGTTTCCAGATCATCATCTTCCCGAGCATACTTTGCATAGTCATTTCTCAGAGTTCGCATCAAGATCATTGACACCAAACCAGTGAGGAAGATAACCATCATGAATGAATTGAAAACAGAGAACCAATGGATCTGCATATTGCAACATGTATTTTAAACTCTTGGAAAATTGAAGAAAACAGATCAACCTAATGCCAGATTTGTGAAGATAAATGAAATATTTTGTTGCAGAAGTAACAAAAAAGAATCTCATGAAGAGGACAAAAATCACCAATAATGCCACTTACCTGGTGCTCAAAGAAAGGATAGTCCAAATAAACATCAAAGCGCCGAGCAAAAGTGACATTAGTTGGAATCCATTTGATGGAGTATGTCATGTCCAACATTCTCCCTGCTTCCAGCGGCTTTGGACTCTCCTGAGTGAGATTGACATGAATAATCTGCAAGATAGAAGTGTGTGGTCAATAACAACAGCAGATTCCAAAATATGGAATTAAAGTCATATGTATGTCAGAAGCCACAAACCTGATCCTTATTGTATTTAATAACGATATTCTTATGTGTGTAGAGTACATGCTTTCCATTATCACTGTTCTTATCAGGATGAAGCTCACCGACAAAGCCTAAGAAGTTAAAGATAAATTCTTCAGTAAAGAGCTATAAAAGGATCAGCAGACTAGATAAAATGAGAAGGAAGTGGACTAATGCATACCCCACAAAGGCAGATCATCTGAACTTTCAGCATCGGGAAGGGCACAATACATGACATCAACAAAAAGGCAAGGAAGATAGAGTAAGTGCTCCAACAAAACCATATACACAAAATAATCCCTTAAACCCTGCAAACAAACATACAAGACCAAGAGAAAGAACCTATGTATCCACATTCTCTGGATCCATTTACATGATTTGCAAATGTAGATCTAGCTCACATTATGCAACAATCAAAGCCACAATGCCAACGCCATGCATCCAGTAAAGCATGCGAACTTGACATGCTCCATAAGATTTTCGTAGCACAGATTAGAGACCTTTGTTTTCTTTGATTTAAGCAAAAAAGAAGTTCCTGGGTAATTAAGTGATCATTATTTGAGAACTTGATGATTAATAATAGCAGTATTTATTTGGCTCACAGAAAGGACCGAGGAGAAATCTTTTAGGCCAATTTCACCAAACCCCAAGTGAGCATAAAAGCTATTTTCATTACATGAGTCAATGCATGCAATGTAAATGTAACTTATCCACATTCAGCATCTACTATGTCACCATAAATTCCATTGAATACCAACACGCATAGAACATTTCATTGAAGTTCATTATGGAGAGTGCTCTGCCAAATGGCCTACATGGCATCAGATTTTTCACTGGCCACCGCAATTCCCAATCACCAAACAAAGCAATACATCTAGTCTACTAAGAGATTCAAGCTTACGATGCTTTCAAATCCTGGGATTTTCAGTACTTTATGGAGCAGTCAAGTAAAAATATCTTTGTAGCCATGTTTGTGCACATTTACTACTTTTGTATAAAAGAATGAAAAGCTAAACATACCCACAAAGAATTCAAACCAATAATTGTTCTCAATAGCATCCTTGAACTGTCTGACCTTTGCTTCATCAAGTTCCAATTGACAAATGGAACCTTTTTCCACATTCTCTGTTGGACCAACAAAAAATAAAACAAGGAGGAGCAAAAGAAGGAATATAAAAGTCAAAAAAAATGGAAAATTAATTATTAAAGAAATTACAGATATCAAATCAAGAGTCCAACGAGGAAAAAAAATCGTACTTCGGAACTTTATATCAATGTGGCTATCAATAAGTTCATTTCCACCAAGGACCTCACCAAGACCACCCCATTTGTGAGCAGGATTGGTACCCGGATGACAAAATGGAAGGCTGTAATAGTTATATGTTTCTTGTGGATTGTTGTATGGACCCACTTTATTTACCCATAGGGTAATTGGCTCCTCTGGTTGATACTGCAAGGAAAAACACAAGGAGAGTTGATCAAAGTTACCCATAGCAATTGAAGTAGAGAAGAACAAAAAAAAAAATATTACAAAAATCTAACAACATGCAACAACACAAAATCTAAGCATCAAACACAAATAAGTAGAACAATTATAATCTTAAGTTCTCGGTAAGAGGATGTGATTTGAATACAAGGAAATGCACATGATAGGATGATGTAACATTGATCTCGAGAAGGATTGGCATTCAGTATGATTAGTTTGAAAAAGTCTGTGATGCCTAGACCCCAACAAACTAATTTCCATGAAATCCGAATGCTCAGCTTACCAGGCACCAATAGTAAAATACATGAATGAAGAAAAGGCAGTATGAATATTTGCCTGGCAATTGACTTCTAGCAGATAAGTTAATTCAACAAGGGATAGAATTATAAGTTACAGCTAAAAAGTGTCTAACCCAGCCCATAATGCTTTGAAAGATCAGATTCCTTAGTCAAGCTCCAGAGTGTTTGTTGACTCATCATCAACAATCAGAAATTGTATAAACAAATTTGGAATCTACTCTCCAAAAATGTCGAAGAGATGAATGACCTTACAATTAGTCAACAATGCCCATCTTGCAACCCAGGCGTGAAGATAGAAGAAAAAAGAAGGAACTTCACCTATGGTTATTATTCTTTCACATTATTCACAGCTGAGATATTTTTACCAGCTATTTTAAAAAGTCAACTACGACAGCTTCATACTCAACTTACACCCTCTTACAAAGGCAAATTGAAGGATATTAATTATCCAATGAAAGTGAATGTAAATACATCCTCAAGTTTCCACAACTATTCAGTAACAAAACCCATCTAACTCTTTCAAGCAGATCCAATCAAACCCATCAGACTCAATTGAAAACCAATGATAAAAAGAATAGTGTAATAATTACTTCAACAGAAAGTAGGAAAAAGCTAAGATCTATATTTTGCTAATGAAGGAATTGAATAGGGCAAAACATCTCCATGCCAGCTTTGCCACAATCTGACTTACCTCAACTGTAACTTAACCGCCTAAATTAAACATGGAAATGGTACAAACTCTAGTGTCCATTCAATTTTTTACATGACATGTATAGTCATGCACGAACAAGATTTTTGACCATTTTATAGATAATTTACATCAAGAGACTATCCATCAGAGATCTGTATCTCACACCTGATAATGGCAACATAGTAACAACATTTTCGTATTAATAGTCTCCCGAATGACACGTAAATCACGAATTTGCACAGGTCAAAGGCAACACTTAAATCTAACAACAAAGGAAATTAACAACAACAAAAAGTGCAGATCTGAGTCAAATCGAGGAAGAATTACACAGAAATGACAAGATCTAACGCGTCACTGTTAGGGTTAGGGCTGGATAAGAGGAAAAAGAGCGGAAGAAGAGAGTTACCTTGTGGTCTGACTCGGAAGCGAAGGCGGGACAGAGGAAGAGGACAATGAAGGCGAAAAGAGATAAGGATCCGACGGTGGAAAAAACGGAGGATGACATGGCGATCGCGCCGACTATGCTCGGATCTGAAGGTCCGGGGGCCGATTCGAAACACTATGTTGCTTAGTTCTCTCCCTTTTCTCTTTTCTTCGTTTATCGTCTTAAAGATTTGGGAGAGACAGTCCTTTCTTTTTTCTCTTTTTTAACTTACATGAACCAGCTCTCTTCTACTTTCTAGATTGATGACTTTGGCTAACGCACTTTTCTCTAATATTTTCGTTGAATTTAAAGGTCTTTCTAAAATAATTATTTAATTTCTTAGAAGTGTCGTTGTGGTCAGTGGTCAGGCCGATGTTGAGAATTAACGGGGCGCACATGTCCTTTGGATGGCCCTCCTCTATTGAGTCCGGTTCTTAGCCCACAGATGCGCACCCATCGGATCATTGTCTCGCTAACCATAAAATTCTGGGCCGCTCAACTTGCTTGCTTTTCACGCTACTCGTCTTTACTGTCGGCCCGCACATGAGTAACTCCTCCTTATAAGTTTTGAGAATAAAAGTGGTCGCTTTTAATAACAATCAAACGGTGATTTCATTTTTAAATGATGCACAAATAAAATTCAATCTTTGAAAGGTACAAGTAATGGGAAAATAAATGGATATAAAATTATATATTTCACCACAGTAATATCAAAAAATATCAAAATTAATTAGACTCTCTTGCATAACTGAGATTATCTAAGTCTTTAAACAAAATATGTTTATGTTTTAAAATATAATTTTGAGATGTTAAAAAGTTGAATAACACACAAAATTTGGCCTAATTGTTATGTGGTTTTAATAACTAACTATGGCATATTAATATATTAATTATCCATAGATGACTTTATAAATTTGTATTCTAACTTATAATGAATTGTTTTCCTTTTGTTAACAAAAACCATGGAGAGTTTTGAGTATGGGTTATTATGGATCATCTTTTATTATGATTATTTAATTTATACAAACATAAAATTTTAATTTTATATTAAAAAAATTATAAATCGTTTTATATTTTATAATTTTCTTTAACATCCATTAACAAGAAAAGTCCATTTATAGTCAATCATGTAATCGAAAAGCTTGTTGCTGGCTTTAAATCGCTTTGTAATCTTATAAATGATTTTGAATTGCAATCTTTTTCTTTTTTAGATAAAATTGATCATAATTGGATGTTTGCATTGAGAAACATGAAGCAAAAGCCAACCATTGACAAGAAAAGTCTATTTATAAGTAGGCATGCCTTCAAAAGCCTTATTACTCACTTTAAGTTGTTTTATAATCTTGTAAATGATTTTAAATTGATTTTTTTTCATTCAGCTTAAAACACACCATAATTAAATGTTTTGTATTGAGAAACATGAATCGAAAGCCATCTA
>NW_018397261.1:6061076-6061226 GCF_002168275.2 Theobroma umbraticum
AGCTCTATTTATAGCCATTCATGCTTTCGAAAGCTTTGTTACTCGCTGTAAAAGGTTTTATAATCTTATAATTGATTTTAAACTGAAATCTTTTTTGTTGCCTTCGAAAGTTTAGCTACTTGGTTGAAATAGTTTTATAACCTTATAACT